>NW_023459131.1:59103-74609 GCF_013731165.1 Rhagoletis pomonella | reverse complement strand
ACCAACAAAAATTTAATTTTCTAAATTTATAAATTTTGAATCAATTACGCGGGCTAAAGATATGTTTTAAATTAATCTTTCGTGGCCAATTATTATTGACTTAGAACTAAGACAACATATTTTTATGCCTTTTATTTTGCCACATACAAAATTGACCCAGCCTAGTAAGCAAACACTTTTATTTTTTTTTTTGAGAAAAAAAGTTATAACACACTTTGCACATGTGTATTCAAATAAACAAAATTCGTAATTGAATAAATATGCAAATATCGCATGACACCTACATACATATGTTTGTGTGTACAGTGAAACCCCCCTTGGGCGGACACTCACCGTCAGTAATTTTTTGTCCGCCCAAGAGAGGTGTCCGCTCAATGGAAGGGAAGCCTATTTTAAAACTTTTTAATGTTTTAATTAATTGAATAGTCACTATTTCTTATTTGAATAAAAGATATTGATATTACATCATTCAAACAAAAATGTGCATGTATTTTTTCAAAAGTGCATATTTCATTTATGTGCGTAAGTACATATTAAGTAATAACAAAATAAAAATAAATATTACGTTTCAGTCCATAAACTACATAAAAAACTGGGAAATTGTCGATTGACGTAAGTTTTATTTTTAATTTTTTTCAGAGTCAGTACCTTTTTCATCAATAGTTTTCATGTTTTTATCAGTAACAAAATCCAACCAGAAATCTAAATTTTCGGTCCATGTATTTATTATTATCTATTGTTATAAATTCATCAGAATTGGAACTGGATTCTCCAAGTGTGCATAACAATCACAAATGTGTGCATAACAATCACATTTTATGCGGGAAGTCCCCTTTTTTCATTTAGTAGTCCGCCTATGAGGAGTTCGCGTCCGCTCAACGGAGGTTTTTGTTTGATTTGTTATGAAAAGAAATCTTAATGTCCGTTGATAAGAGGTTCGCGTCCGCTCAGTAGAGTTTTTTGTGTCAATTTTATGCAAAATAACTGTCCGCGTCCGGCCAAGAGAGTGTCCGCTTAAGAGAGAGTAATTTGTTCCGAAATTTATACTTAAAACTTGGTATACGAAAAAATGTCCGCCCAAGAGAGATGTCCGTCTAATAGAGGTGTCCGTTAGGAGAGGTTTCACTGTATTTATATATGCGCGTGAATATAAGGGTTTGAATCAATTTATTAAGTTCATATACACGATCCATACATAGAAGGTAATATCAAATATTTAGGGCTTGATAGTAATCGCTTATATAGGATATTTGTATGAAAGTATTTCAGTATGTACATACTATATCATATATTTACACATGTGCGCTACTCTTCAATTGAACACTAACGTTCAAATTCCACGAACAAAAACACACCAAAGCAAACTATTATTTTATTAGTATTTGTCAATGTGCAAAGTTTCGCCTCTTTTGGCAAATAAGTGTTTAAATATTTATTCTGAGTTTCCAAAGGAGCAGCTATCACCACATACGCACAAGCAAATGTATGTATGTATGTATGTATGTGTAGGCTGGATATTGCCTCAACTGCGAAATGGCAGACTTGTTTCATTGTTCCCTTGTGTATTGAGTGCGTGCTTTTATAGCTAAATTGATGCTTTCAAAAGCGGCATCTCCATACATACATATGTATTTACTCACTTCTAGTTAAACAGAATAAACATATGCGTAAGTAAGCTGCAGGGCAATCGGATAGAAATGTACTGATGTGGCTTTAATGAATTTATAACCAAGTAAGCGAGTTGTAAAGCTTAAACAAATATTTTAGGGAAATGCAATTTCAGTTTGTATGTACTACATATTCCGAATATTATTTTATATTATTGCTTTAGTCAAATTCAGTTGTGTAGTAATGATGTAGTAGCTTCGTATTTTGCTAGTTCATCAGACTGTTCGTTGCCAGTACTGTATTCATTTCATTTCATTTCATTTCATTTATTTATTTAAGTCTACACTCTAAAAAGTGCATGTAAAACTACTACTGAAAAGTGTTTATTTTTCAACCAGAATCTGTTCAAGTATACGCACAAGATGTTCAAGATTTGAATTTGAACATGAGTTGTTTAAAATATGCACATCAAATGTTTAAAATTACAAACACTTTGAAAGTAAAAATATATTTTTTACAAATAATAAATACTAAGTGCCAGGGGCGGACGCAGGAATTTATTTTTGGGGGAAAAGGGTTTATACTTCTAAATATATATCATCAGCAAATACTGAAAATTCGCTCTTTAAAATACATTTATGCAAGTTTTATTTACAGTATGAAATAAATAAATAAACTTTCTAAAGTATCATCAATTGCATTTTATTTACATAAAATTTACAAAGAACTCAGACATTCTTAACCGGCTTCAAAAAAGGGGAGGTTATCAATTCTTCGGAGTATTTTTACTTCTTTTATTTATTCCACCGCATAACTTTGCACCGCGTGAACCGATTCCAATAATTATTTTTTTTTTTTACCGGAAAGATGGTACCTTAAGGGTCGTCTCGTAATTTGGTTTAGATCCGATCATTAAATCATGAAAATATTAACGGTTAAAGATGCACTCAACTTTCAGAAGTAATACAAAATTTTACAAAAGAATTTTAATATAAATAAATAAATTAAATAATTTCACGAAATTTTTACACTTTTTTATTAATTTTCGTCGATTTCTGGTTTCTCATTTTTTAATAATTCGAATAACGTAAATTTAACTGAACTTGTATTTTTATCATGTAGCTCATTTTGGTGGAACGAATTCGAAGTTAGCAAATTGAATCTTCGAATGCTTATTAAGTACATATCAGTGGTAAACTTTTTTAGGCTGTAAAGTGTAAAAAGCAACAGTAAGTGAGTATGCATGGCATATTCTTAGGACAATGTATCATTCGCAGTTAAACTTTAAAGAGCTCTCAAGAAAAAAGAAAAATTCTTTCAAAATGACGCACAAGAAATGGAAAAGAAAATTTTTTCTTTCAAAATTTCTTATGTCATTATAAATTTAGCCCCAAAACCCACCCCTTGTGTGCGCTACGTGACAAATTTGATATGTAAAAGTAAACAGACATTGTTTAATTTTGCACACAAAAGGAGAGGAAACTGGTTTCCTCTCTTTATATGCGTAAATTTAAACGAAAATTTTTTAGAGGAAATTTTAAACATTTTATGTGTAAACTGTGAAAATGTGAACAATAAATGTTTAAAACTCAAAAAACAAATTTTAAATTTGTTCTACGCCACACATATGATAAGTAAAAGTAAGCAAACAGTGTTTAAACTGGTTACCTATCTTAATATGCGCAAATTTAAACAAAAAATTTTTAGAGTGTATGATTACAAAAATCTTCCAGATCAGGCGACAAGTTAGTTACAAATGCTAAAGCATAACGGTACAATTAACGAACCCAGTAACAATATCATAAAGGAACAGTAAAGAATGAATAGGACGACGAGCTGCGAGGCATACATTTAGCATTATTAGACGGGAGAGGCTCGATTGGAAAACTGTAGAAAACTTCGTTATACTCCTTCAATTCTGTTGGAGTGCATAGGTAAAATTGGCGCATGCTCTGACTTTGATCTGACTAACGAGTTATAAAGCGTTTTCCTAGTATACGGATCTATGAAGTCCTTTGCATATCAACACAAAAAAGTGAGATTGAAGTAAGCCTTAGGAACAACATAGCTGTATGCTTAACAAACGAAAATACCGAGTAAAAAAATAATAACACCAAGATCCAAGAACTTATTGACACTTCTGCTTTTAAAAGGCTGTAGAAAGTTGCGATTTTTAATGGCAACGTTTTTAGACTCCCGAGACTTTTTAGTGTTCGAAGTGAGGCTATGAATGGCAGTCTCGGTGGATTTGCTTGGTTGTTAAGTAAATTGGTTCCTGTTCAGAAGCCGCTCTCTTAATTTGATGGTAAAACACACGCGAAGAAGAGGTGCTGTGATTTTTAAGAGGATACAAGCAATTTTGTACCACTGTACTCACTCAGATTTAGCCTGTAGGCTGATCGTTGCTTTTTTTAAATTTATTGCGTGGAAATTCTTCTGACACGTGCACTGCCATATTATGATATATTACACCTTTATGCTACTCCCACCAACTGCCCTGCATATGTATGTATGTACGTGTGTATGTGTGTACCTTTGTTTAAGTGCTTAACGCTTTTGAGCTAGGCGTGTGGGCGTTAAATTTTGCAATAGTCAATGGCTTTATGTTTGTGTACGTGTGTATGTATATAAGTACCTATGTACATACTTATATATAGTTCATATCGTTAACTTAATTCACATAGGACCTAACCAACATTTTTTTCGTAACTGCGTTTTTTCATGTATTTTGGTAGGCTAAATTAAAATACAACATCAACAAGAATTTTAGAGTGTTAGTATCAAAAAAAAAAATGAAGAAGTGACGATATGTATGTAGTCATAGAGGTTTGCAATGGAATACATTTTGCTTCACACTGAAATTTTCTATAAAGCTTTGCGCGGGTCGATTTTCTAGTAGATAGTAGATAGTTGGTAAGGGATTCACCCGTATAACAACAACGTTGGACAGAGTTATTCGAGCCGGAATTAACCAGGAACTTCTTAGAATTCTAGAGTGCCCATAGCAGAAAGAATACTCTTATACGTGCCATATAGCCGAGTTGCGGCGCACAATGGCACGACCCATACAAGGTAGCTGGATAAAATAATAACACTACGTGTGCCCCTCTGTTGGTAATATTTAAAACTTACTTGTCTACCAAATATATCTGCATTGAAATTTGTGGCGCTACTAGATTTAACTCAGTCCAATTAGTTGAACAATTCTAAAAATAGCGCATTTTATGTAGTAAGCTTAATTTTCCTCGCTCGTACGTGGCCATAATATTAATTATTATAAGTATACTTTCATTTATTTTTAACTTCTTACAAAGCTAATTACTGCGAATTTCAACAACATTTTCTCCTCCTATTTTTTTTTATATTATTATTGCCTACTTTATTTAAGTTGCTTTCCCTTGAGTACATATGCTATTGCACAGCTTTAAGAATAGAAATGACCCTCGCGATTCATCATAGCTCGCACGTAACAAACTCAATACCTAATTTTTCCTTGAAGTTTACCAGCTGCCAATATTTTTTTATTATTGTTCACTCGTGTACCGTGGCTTATACGTGACATCAGCCTCTCAGTATAATACATACATACATACATATTGAAATACATGTGTAGGATGGAGGATGTATCCATAGAATAGAAAGTAAACGAAAGTGACCGCGTAACTACCCAAGAGCTTGCATTGATATTTACTTTAGTGAATTACTGAGCATACTGAGTTAATTTTTAATGAGCTGCTCTGAACATGTCCAGAAATTGGAAATTGCAAGCATTCGCTTCATTCCCATTTACTTTATCACACACAAGCTAATAAAGTCTAATAAAAGTTATTGATTCGTCTTTTAGTAAATGAAACGATTTCATATGTATGTATATATGTATGTATGTAGTTCAGTATACAACTTGAGCGCCAATAATAGGCCAGTGCTTGGCACTTGGTAGGTGCGGTTGTGTAGCGTGTTACTTACATAAAATTAAATATTAGTATAATATTGAGATAATACACATTTCCTGCCAGAACACAAACACTTAGACATTTTCAACGGCTTCTAAGAAATTTGAATAAATGTACGTAAGGCAATGAGATGGTAAATAAAAAAATGTGAAATCTGTTAAGGGAAGATATCTGTGCGTTGCCTTTCTTTTAGTGCGTTGACATCAGGTCACGTAGGCGGTGAGAACGTGACACATTTTCGACAAGCTTTGCAAAACGAAGATTGCAAACATATGTTAAAAGGAAAAGAAAAAAATGCTCCATTTATGGAAATATCTAAATGCATAATTGGGCCTTTCGTTTAAATTTTAATGCGAAAATAACTTAAATAGTTGTAGGGAAGGAACGTACATTAGGATGGTCTAAAAATACATTCGGAGAGAATAGTTATTAAAAATGTTAGTATCTCACCCACTAGATTATCTAAATGGTAAAAAAGAATAACGGTATTATTTTCTTAAAAACATGGTTCCAAATCTCATGAAGTTATCCATGTATCTTATATGGGGAAAAAACACTAATTCGTATAAAAGGTATAGAATTCTTGAATTTTCTCGTACGAAAAACTCTGTTACTCCTCTGAGGTGACTTTCAACAACAATACTCAATTATGTGTTTACCCCAAAAAATGCAATGGGGGGACCAACCTAAAGTCGTTAGTCCTAAAAAATTTAAAAGTAAACATTAATGTTGTTGGAAGTCCTCTGAAGAGAAACACAGTTATCCGATCGAAAAATGTAAATTTTTAAGAATTTTGTACCATTTCTACGAAAAAATAATATTTCCCTATATAAAATACACGGAGAACTTCATGGGCTTTAAGGGAGATATAAATATAATTTTTTTTAACAGAAAACTACGGGTATTCTTCTGTTCCATTTAAAAAAATTCTAGGGGGCGGTGAGAGTTTAACATTTTAAACTGTTTTTTTGGACCATTGTCCAAATGCCAGCTGATATATATTTTAATTGTTTTATCCAACTACTTTGTATGAACCGAAAAGCAACCCATTTTCTCTGGAATTTCTAGTGTAATGAAACCATTGTTTTTCCAAATTTTTTAATTAGTTTTTGCTTTTGACCAATGCTTCAGTTGTTGGGCTAAAAAGTTTCATAAACTCTCTCATTGTTATGTATTCAAATTGTACGTAATTTAATAAACTTTGAACTCGACAAATGGCTCGAATAAGTTCTTAAATTCTAAAATTTAACATCACATCAAAAGCTAGTGAATATCCACGACGATAAGTTCAGGAAATTTCAAGACTTATTGAAGGAATCGTAAAGCTTTGGCCGCAAGCATTAATTTCGCAAAAAATCTCATAAATTTAAGAAAAAATACCAAATTTTATTTCTTTTATTTCCATGTAAGCTAGACAAATTGGTATGTGTGTACATATAGGCATACATATGTATATGTATATGCGTTTATAAACTAGGGTGGTAAAAAAAAAAATGAATTCATTATGCTCTCAACCCCTAGGATCGTTCTATGTGGTTAAATAAACAATTGTGTATTATTACAGGGAATATCTTGCAGAGAAGCGGAATAAAATTGATTTTTAATTTAATATTGATTTTTAAGAATTCTATACCATTTCTACGAAAAGTTGTTTTTTTTCCAAATAAAATACATGGCAAACTTTGAGCGCCCTCTAAATAATTTTTCATTTCAAAATGAAAAACAGGGATAGATTTTTTCGGTTTAGAACAATCGTAGAGGGAGAAAGCATAAAATTCCGACTTAACTTTTTTTTATGTATATTTGGACCACCCTAATATGAACACATAAATACAAGGCATTTTACCGCAAGCGTCCTATTGTATTTCGGACACCTCTGCTGTGTTTTCTTTTACAACTTTTACTTCTTTCCTCTCTATGAGCCAATGTACATACATACATACATATAAAGTATGTACTCAAGCTCATTCTTGCTTATATTTTTTACTCTTCTTACAAAAACAGTTTTTATGTTTTCTTTTATCGTCTTTACCGAATTTTAGGGCAATCTTATGTTAGCTGAGGTCTAATTTTCCTAGTAATGGTATTGAGCTTTTTCGTGGCTTTGTTCTTTTTTTTTTTTAATATTTCCGCGGGCTTTCGGTTGCACAGGAAATTACCGTTGTTTTTTGTTTGTTTTGTTATATTAGCCACAGGATATCAAATTGGAATATAGTTGAGTGGAAAAACGGATCTCCATAATTTTGGTTAGCCTAAGTGTTTTTATTTCATTTATTGCTTTTTCATTCTGCGAGAAAAATGAATAAAATAGCAGGCAACAGCTTGCTTTTGAGTACTTAACGGCTTTGTGACTTTAGCGCAGCGCCAAATGCGCACGTAATTCGAATACTTAAAAAAAAATATATATACTAAAGTGAATTACACGAAATTTTATAAATCTGTTCAATTAATGTGTAAGTATTTTTACATAAAAAAATTAAATTAAACTTTTCGCCTTTTATACAGGTCTTAGGTATGAGCCTGGAAGGACATCCCCTATAGAAATGTTCATACATATTTAAATTTAGTGATTGTTATTTGGGTTCGTACCTAAGTCCATAAAAATTCGTTTGACATTTTTATGACAATTTATTTTTAAAACTTTTGTGTGGACGCATAACTCTTCCTACGCGCTTTTCACAAATCCAGCGACTTGTTTTGTTGTAAAAGGCGAACTTGGCCAACTGTCAGTCACGTTTCAGCTTGCTTACGCAGAATAAGTATGTATGCATTTATGTATGTATGTATGCATATAGCTATGTAAATTTGTATGTTCATTAGGGCGTATTACGAAAAAAAGTCAAGGGTGTGTCAGTTTTATTTTAATATTTATGTCGAGAAAAAATTTTGGGTGTAAAAACTTTTTTTAGGCACCCGCTAAAAACCGATAAATCGCGTTTTTGCGATTGATTTTTAAAATATATGTGTCGCCGAAAAGGTCTCGCTCAGGACTTTAACTTGCTATTAAAGAATATAGGTTCAAAAAACCATTTAGATTTATACCTTCACTCATTTTGGAAATACTATCCCTAGATTTTTATTTTATTTAGTAAAGGTATAAATTATATCGGGTTTCAAAATCGAAATTGATTAAAGGCTAATGATAGCTTTGAGATTTGAAATTTTGAAAATCACACATCAAATAAGAAAGTTTTGCAAAAACGCGATTTAGCGGCTTTTAGCGGGTGCCTAAAAAAAGTGTTTACACCCAACATTTTTTTTTCGACATAAGGGCTTAAATAAAACTGATACACGATAAACTGTTTTTGCTTTGATATGTCATGATGCGGCTTAATGTGCATGCATGCGTGTTTCTAAAAGGTGTAAATATGGCAAAAGAAAAAAAAATAAAATACAAATAAAGGAACAACAAAAAAACTCCCCTCAGACAAGTGCACTGCTCTTTTTGGGTTACGTAATCGCTTTATTCTTTCGCATAAATAGCATGAGGAGATGCGCAAAATGTCCACGCTTACTGTTCATTGCTGCACGCTGTCATCGTCAAAAGTTTTTATGTCGTCTTGAGAATGCCTGCACTTTCACTAAACAACGAAATACAATTAAGATTTAAATGCTGCGATGTTGGCTATTTGCAAATAATTTTAAATTTATGTGCGAGTGGTGGATGCGTTGATGCGAATATATGTCATCTGAGCATCTAGATTTTATGACATCATTTTCATTTTTAACTAACATACACTTTAAACATCTTTAATCGCTCTTAAGTTTATCGGAATAGGAGAGGTAGTTTGGTGTTACATCATTTTTTATTTGTCTAACTTTCACTTCTTTGCCACATTGATAATTCCTTTGAGGTTCTAGTTCACAAGAACGCCACACAGGCCGACTACTAACACCTACCACCTAAGTGCATAGTATATCTACGATAAACCCGCATTTAGATTTCATATGTACTTATCAAGTTCAGGACTTATGAACTCGTTGGGCACATCTTCACTCACTCTGTTTAGGTACGAGGTTAGTCTGCTGCAATATCCAGAGCAAAGTTGGGATATTGTGGTGCGGGTCTCCCAAAGCAGGCAAAGTCTCGTCTACTCCGGCTGGTTGTGTGTCCAAAACGGCATTCACAGGTCGAGAGTCTATGTAACTCGAGACAGACTTCCTGTGAATGCTGCTTATGGCCTGTCGGCATGCAGTAGGATCCAGAGCCGCGTCTGTGGCACTACTAGACATCAGAAGGCATCCAGTCGTGGTCGGAAGTGCCGTGTTCTGGCAACTATGTTGCTTCGTCCACTGCGTCCTGCAACCACGCGGGCGCTGCATAATTTAGAACCGGCCGGTCAATTGGCTTGTATATTGCCAACAATGTCTTTTCTCCAGATGTTGGCGCGACTTTAGGACCTTGTTGCGGCTCTGTGCTCTGTTGACTATTGGAGTTATATGCGCCGAGAAGGAGAGCAGACTGTCGAAGGTAACTCCGATTCACCGTGGAATTGGTTCGCCATCGACGTGAATACCCAGCTGCAGTCTGACCTTCTTCCAGGTGGTAAACAAATTTGCCGAAGAGTTCGTAGGGGAGAAGGTTAGGTTAAATACAGTAAAGAACCGAGAAGGCTTGGAGATGTAGCCATTTACTGTCGAGCACAAGTCCTGAATTCTATTCCCAGACACCACTCTGTAGATCCCCCTTTTTAATTTTTCTTGGTTTGCTGGTTTTGTCTCTAAAAATGACTGTCGAATGTCGACCACCGTTTGAGTCCCTGTGGGAGGGACGAAGCCTCGATGTCTTCTAGTAGCGTGGAGGGGCTGACTGTGTCAATCGCCTTTAACAGATCCAACGCTACTAGGAATTCTCTCTCACAGAGGCGGTTTCGGTTAAGGTCACGCGTTATCTGGGTGTTTATGGCGTTGAGTATTGTTGTTCTGCTGTGCAATTTACGGGACCCATGCTGATGCCTCGCTGGGGTCAGTTGGTTTATGTAGTGCGGGAGTACAAGGACTCCAAATGTCATCGAAAGGAGAGTTATCGGACGATAAAGCTGTCATTTGTTGGACGGTTTTCCGGTTCCAGCAGTGGTCCCGGATCCAAAGAGGCGTGGTCGCCGAAAGAGATTTCGACTCTGACGTCACGCTTTGTCGAGTTAGAAAATTACATCACCATCGACTAACGCTTGTTCACACCAGAGGCAGAGTTAAAAGACTTCAGATGCTTTTCCCACTTCTTCCGCTTACTTTCTCTAGTTTCCGGATCTATGTGTTGAAATCCTTGATACGGGGATTTCCGGGATCGGTCTGACGAAGAACAGCCGCTTCGGCGGAATACTCTGCCCTAACGGAGGATACAGAAAGACTTATGGCGTTTTCATTTCTACAAAAACTGTTGCCTTCTCATTGCCTTCTGCTTGGTGTTTGTGTGTAGAGGGCAAAGAGAAGGTAATCTTTTTTGGTAGAAACGAAAACGCCTTTAAATATTCAGTATGTGGTGTATAAAGCATAACGAAAACGATAGCAATAATATAAGGAAAGTAAATCGACAACTAAGTATATTCGCAAATGTTCAAATATATCGATATCAGTAGAAGCTGATTACTAAGATGTACCTACATAATATTCTACGAGTATATCGACTGCTGAGTGAAAGATCGACCTATCTCGGCAGCCAGTTCGAAAACGTGCTATCTCAAAAAACTTTTCAAGAACGCCTTATTTCAGAATTTGGTTGAAGAATGCCCTATCTCAGAATTCGGTTCGAAAACGACCTTATTATCATATTTTCAATACATTTTGAAGTAAGATAGGGCGTTTTTGGGCCGATTTCTGGGTTAGGGCATTCTTAAAAAAATTTCTGAAATAGGGTCAATTTTCTGAAAAGTTGTTTGAGATGGAGCGTTTTGAACTGCTGCCGAGATTGGTCGATCTTCAACTGAGCATTCGATGTATTGTCGTTCGTATGCCAGAAATATGAATGTGTAAAAATCAAGTTCGAAATTTTATTTTAATGAGACTTATGTAACTCTACATTTATGCAATTGAAATTCTAAAATAAGTCGTTTTTGGTATAAGAGGGGCGATATAAATATTAGGCAAATTAGCAAGCGTTTCGTTTAGAGATTAAGCTGTCAATAGAAAAAATTTAATGTTACTTGAAACTGCTTGAATAGTATTGGTAGCACATGGGTACTTTTTATTTTGCAGATATAAAGATAAAGCACCACGAGTATTATCAGGTACATACATAAGTACTACAACATGGCCTTGGTTGAGGTAAATAAATCGAAAACAATAAATGTGTCATATGTGTCATAAGATAAAAACTACATAGACATACCTGCATTGTAATCATAAATAGTAGTAAAATAGCTGATTAAAATAATCAAATGCCACGCGAGCACAACCACGCGGGGGGCCAAAAACATTGAAAAATTATTTTCATAATCTACTACGCAATAAAAAGGCGACATGCCAATCCGGTGGGCGAGACCAGCGTTGGACTGTAATGATGACTGTCTGCATTATTCCATTCCATATTCATAAGCCTGTGAAATAAAAATACAGTCACCATGAATTGAAGATAAACGCAGTAAAAAGGCATATCTTAAAAATACATATCTAAGCATTGGAAAAGGGAATAAAATATCAGAAAATGTTAAAACATGTAATTTGCTAAAACTGCTTCTCGCCTCTTCTGCTTCTTACCGAGCATTTTTTCACCACATCTTGTAACCGCAATTCTAGCTACCTTGGTCACGTTTTAATTTATTCAGTAATTCAGGCATGAAAAGTCGACTGAAATTCCAGTCACTGCCATGAGCTTTTTACCGAGAAGAATTCATTCCAGTGCCTGTATCCATTAGGCCATTGTAAACGAGGCATAGTGGAAAGAGGTCATTAAGTAGAATAAAATTGCGTCATAAAAAATGTTTCAAAACAAATCTTTCCAGATTTTGAAATATCATTATGATAAGTAGGTATTGACTATTTATTTCAAATGAAATTGGAACTGGAACCAACTGGTTTTAAATAGTACACACATTTTGCGGTCACAGTCATAGACCAAATCCGCGATCATTTTGATACATAGGTACTAATAGCAAGCTTAGGTCGGGACTAGCGTAATTCTTCTGGTGTTTGACCTATTTTAGAAAATGCATTATCTTCAGTTAATTATAAAGAAAAAGTTTCCATCACGAAATTATATTTATTGGAGTTTACGTAAAAAAGTATTAGCCACAGAATAAAGCAACATCCAGAAGCTCATTTCTGCTCTCCATATACATATATACATATATTAGTTATATATAGATATTTTTTTTTAACACACTTATATATGTATATTAGTCTCACCTTTATGTAAAAATGTCGACCTTTTTAATCAGATTTCACTGGAGGATTTCGGCTATGCAGTTTTGTAGCCCGTTTAATTTAAGCGCACGTTTAAACTAGCTGGGATTTACTGTTGATTTTTGAATTAATTTTTTTGTTGTTGAAGGTGTTGCTCATTTTCTTCATATCATCGAACATACTTCGTATGGAAGAAAATGACAGGTACCGTCAACAAAAAAAAAAAAAAATTTACAAATCGACGATGAGTCCTAGCTGCTTCAAATTTGGATTTTGTAACACTAGAATTGAGTGGGCTATAAAACTGCACACCTAAAAAGTTTTCTAAGAAATCGAATTAAAAAGCTCTAAATTTACCAGACGCCATGCCATGGAAAAAATGTGCGACACCTTCAACAAAAAAATATCCCAAAAATCAATGGTAAGTCCTAGCTACCTCAAGCTTGCACTTTATTATACTAAAATTGAATGGGCTAAAAAACTGCATACTCAACTTTTTTCTAGAGAGCGTAAATAAAAAGTTCAATATTTGAATGAAATTTTGCAGATTTTTCTTTAATTTTGCACAAGGTTTGGAACTTAAATTTTTGGGGTTTTTGTTGTAGAATGAACCATATTTTTATAAAAAATTAGCGAAAAATAAAATATTTGAAAAATATTTGCCCGTTTTGTTAAAAATTCGCTGTACCTAAACTTTATTGACTGACTGTAGATTAATAACTTTACTTAATTTATTCCGAGTGGCTAGCGGTGCGTACTACCATTCGGGAGGACCTAAGGCCCAACACCTAAAAAAAAAGAAAACGTGTTTTCTAACGCTCTGTCGTCAGGCAATGACAAATCTCCGAGAGTATTTCTGCCGGGATAAAGCTTCTGGTGATCGCAAAATCATTTGCCACTCAGGCGCAGTGTGAAGCGTTAGGTTTCTCTAATTTGTGTTATAATATAAAGCCGCACACCACAAATTGCAAGAAAAGCTCAGTCAAATGCTTGGCAATAATGTGTGTGGTAAATATATATAAGGTCACTTGAAATGCAAAAAACGTAACTTAAAAAAACTCAAAATTCACTTTTTGATTGATATGATGGATTTTATCGAATTACAACTCCACAAACCGTTTTATTCAAAAAAAGATTATTAGTCACGAATTTTTCCATTTCAGTGACGATGTCGTTACGTCTTTTTGCATTTCAGGTGACGACATGTAGTTATGTCAGTAAACTATTTATAAACACTTGTTGACAACTATCAGCTGAGTCAGAAAGTTTTTCAAATAATTTTGCCCAGCGACGAATTTCCGATGCCTTCCTGATAAAATCTTATCAGTGTATAATAAAGATATAAACAAAAGCCTATCGTATTAATATTAATACAAAATTTTGCTTTATAAACAGTTTTAAATTTATAAATATATATACAAATACTTATCAAAAAGCATATCGGAACTGAACGACATCAAACGGTGTGGGGTTAGTTATTATTGTTGATAGTTTGCTTTAAATGGCTTTCTTTTATATATAATTCTAACGATAAGGGAATATGCTGGCAATAAATCATTGGCGCGCTATTTGTATACAAACGAACATACATATTAGCGTGGGACGAAAATCCGCTTTTTGACCGACTTCACAAAAAGGAGTAGGGTATCAGTTCATCGGAATATTATTTTCTTTTATGCATGCCACCGCATAAATTTGGACCAGGTTAACCGATTTCAAGGGTGGTCCCATACTAATTCTGTTCAGATACGATAATTGGATCGTGATGAAATTAACGATAATTTTAAATTTTTATATGATCATTGAAGTCGGTTTTGTTTTTTTTTTTGCTTAAAAATTACTAGTTTAGAATTTTGTTTGGTAGTAGTAAAAATATGGTCAATATCTTAAGCTCGCCGAAGTCTATCAACGTTCAAGTGCTGCAGAAAATTTTTCTTAACTTACTTCGATTTTCCCATAAAAAATTCCGTATACAAAATTTAGTACGATACTTGCAATTTTAGTAAAGAAAATATATTAATTAATATACAATGTTTTTCAGGCTTAAATTTTTTTTGATATTTTTTATAATAATAATATAACCCGTATAAATCACACTTTAAAAATTTATACAGAATTTTGAAAAAATCCACAAATTTTATATAAATTTCGAACTCTTTAACCAGAACTTTTATAAATTTTTTTGGTATTCAGTTAACAGGCTGAGTAAATTTTGGTAAAATAAGTGCAAGTTTTGGGCGTATAAAAAATCGCATTGACTTTTAATAATATATTATTTTTTTTATTGCTGACGGCTATTGTGTTTTTTTCATAGAAATAGCGTCGACTTCTTTTTATTTTTTTCCATAAGAAATTCATGTTCATATGAAAAAAAATGTTATTAAAAACTAATGCGACCTTAAAGTGGATATCCAAAAAATTTATAAAAATTCTTGTTAAATTTAAATGAAACAATTTTGGCTTGAAAACATTGTAAATATTAAAAATAAAATACCGATGCGTATTTCTTTACCACTTTCTGCACTTGTATTTATTATCGCATACGTGCAAAAAACATGGCTATTATTTACGGCATGCATTGAAGTCATATCATCTGTATTTTAA
>NW_023459131.1:48255-58703 GCF_013731165.1 Rhagoletis pomonella | reverse complement strand
TTAATACAGCTTAAATATAAATACATATGTACTACATATCTTCGGTACTTGTCACACACGCGAACAGGGTTATAAATCTTACGTATGTATGTAGAATAACTGCAGAGAAGTGGCGCATTCAGCAGTACCGCTACTTTGTGTTTGGCGAATTTGGCAGAATCAGCTGTTCGTGTGACGTCATCATAGGAAATGCTCGCGCTAGATTTGTTCTCGTACTGATAGTTAATAACACTGCTTTTACTCAGAGGTTCGTTTCACCCCTCGACCCGCTGAATCTGAATCTGAGGTCTGTTTGACACGTACACCTCCTAAATTTCGAGTTATTTAATTCCGGAAACTTTGAAAAAGTGGTAAAAATAATCGAAATTTTCGCAATTTACTCCATTGGGCATCTTTTACCAGATTTCCATCTTCGTCTCTACAGGAATCAGCTCCGGTATTGAAATCATGTGATTGATGCCTTATTTTCTGGTCGAATTTTCGAACCACAGTATTATCTGACAGCAGCTGAAGTTCTTCGCAGTCACGTAATTCTGCCCTTATTTTCCTTCTCTGTTTGCTCCTCGCATAGAATGGACATCTAAAAGGCTCGTCTTCCGTCTTCCGTCTATCACAACATTATAAATTCGGTGTTTCGTTTCTTTTAAATACCACACAAAATTTGTGCGCCATCTCATGTCAGCTATAGTGAATCCCCCCAAAAAATTTGCGCTTTATATAAAACTTATTTTATATGATCATAAGGTTTAAATTTTAATGTCTGAAAACTGTTAGAAAAGTCAGTTGTATGAAACATTCCTTATTCCACAACTGCTTTCGTTGTGTTGATGTCATCGGCTCATAAGGTTTGCTCTCCTTCTCTGAGAGATACTCTTATGCCTAAGTCTATAATTCATGTAAAATAAGGCTTACATAATCCCTTATAATAAGGTATTATATAGTGTATAATTACCTTATAAAAGGCTTATAGATCATGTAAAATTAACGCTGCAAGCAACGCCGCTAGTGAATTCCTTCACCCCTATTCTGCAACTCGGTCGTATATAGGTTCTTCGGGATATAAGTTCTTTGGAACAACAGAAATACATATTATCACGAAATTTTTTTTTTACAAATTCAACAAATATTGCGCATTTTAAGGCAACAAATTTTTGAAGAAATTAGAAAATTTTTTTTATTACCTAAATTCTCGAAAACTCTCTCGGCCAGTGGATGTGCAATAACCTCTTATTTTTTCAAAAAGAGTTGCGCCCTGGTAAAAAAATTAAATTCCTGTTATTTTTTAGTTAAATCTTTTATTACACTTATAGTATCAGGGCTTTATTTCTTAATTAAATGTAGGAGGGTTGCCACTTGTTTCAAAAAGTAAGTTCGACTTAGAGAAATGCAGAGAATTAAAATGAAAATGATGTGAATGCCAGACGAAAGAGGTTGTGGTTTGAAAATATTTTGCAGAGGGTTGCCACATTGTTACAAAGTTAGATTCAATATGAATATAAATCAAAAATGCTTTTAAAAAACTTTCCAAATTTCCAAACTGCATGAAGGAGCGTTGTCACCTGATTTTATAATTAATTTCTATTTGAATTAAGAGTACTAGATTATTTAAATATATATCAAAATACAAGTGTCACGCGAAAAAGGTTTAACGAGGTTTTGGTTTAAAAAAAATTTGAACAGGTTTGCCATCTCTCTTCAAAGTCGATTAAAATTAATTTATATGAAATATGGGCGTCGAACAAAGGAGTATTAAGAAATATTTAGTTTGAGCTTTTATAAAATTTATAAGGGTTTCCATCTGTGTAAAAATTAAACTCAAATTATTTAATAAGTCAAATAAATTATTAAAGTATGAGTATAAATTGATATGGCTTACAAATATTTTCTTCTGAACTTTATTTAAGAGGGTTGCCATATGTTATAGAAATTAAATTAAACTTGAGTTAAGTGAATTATATACCCAATTTAAATTTGTATTGCCATATGTGTGTAAGCCGAAAAAGGTTTAACAAGATTTTGGTTTTAAAATATTTTGAATAGGGTTGCCATAAGTTTTAAAATTAGAATTTAATTAAAGTAGGCATAAGCGAAATGAAATATTAAAATATGACGTGAAATGAAGGTGGTAAGGTATCCTTAGTTTGAATATTTAGAACATTAAAGAGGGTTGCCACTTGTTTAAAAAGGTAGGCTCAAATTATTTAATAAATTAAAGCAATTATTAAAAGTACGGATACCAAATGAAATGGGTTTAAAAGGTTTAATTTGTGATATATATTTAGGAACGTTGTCACGTATTTAAAAAATCAAATTTAGCTTAATTCATCAGGCGCATGAAATATGTAGGTAACACAATATCAGACGCGAGAAATTTGTTTATTTCTTGACAATATTTAGGAGGCTGGCCAGCTGTTTCAGAAGTCTTAGCTAGTCAAATACGGATTGGATAAACTGATTGAGTGTGAACACGAAAGTCAGTTATTCAATTTATCAGATAATTGACTGTAATAAGTTTGGTATGTAATTAGTAGTATTAAAATTCCAACTAACCAAAAGCGAAATGATCATTATCAAAAACTTAAAAGTAATTTAAAAAAAATATTTCGGAGAAAATTCGTTGTAAATAAATAATAAATGTTTCATCACAGGAAATCAATGTTTTGCCAAATATTAAACTTACCTCAGGTTCTAAAAATATTTTATCAGTAGCAATAAAATGACCATGTCAAATGCATACTGACCAATTGTAAATTTAGCTAATTTGTTTTAATGATTAAAAAATCAGTTGTTATCAGATGCAGTTAACATGGGGGCCGTACTATATAAACTGCTGGTAGTGCAGCTAAAATTTATTCGTATTTGAGTATAACTGTGCAATGAAGGTATTTTGGATTGCAGCAATCTGTGTGCTGACGGGTAATTATACGGCTGAAGTGTAGAAATTTTAGAAATTAGTGAAACAAGCTCAACAATTTTCGTCCTTAGCCTCTTCTAGTCCCATTCCGGAGGAAGAACGTGTCAACGGCGAGAATGGGTGGTATGTACCCAATGCTGATGGCTCCTTTGAATGGATATCGATTGACGAGGGCGAAAACATGTTGGAGGAATTAGAAAATCAACAAGAAATCGAAGGTCGACTTTCAACAGTGCCTGTGACCTTCTACTTATATACAAACCAAAACCCAACCAAAAAACAAAAAATTACCGCAACTGCAACATCAATTGGAAATTCTGATTTTGATGCAAGCAATCCGACGAGGTAATTTCATAAAAAAAAAAAACATAACGATTATCCGGCTCGAATCGCTTAATATGTAATTACATATTCTTCTATTATACCCTACAGATTTGTGATTCATGGCTGGTTACAGAGCTACTCCGCCGACATGAACGATCATATACGCTCTGCTTGGTTGGCCCGTGGCAAATACAATGTAATCGTCGTTGATTGGGGACGCGCTCGTGGCGAATATGCGACCGCTGTATCGGCTGTGTCGGCGACGGGCAAGAAAGTTGCGTCCATGATAAATTACTTGGTAAAGGATCATGGTATGTCATTGGATACGACTGAGGTGATTGGCCACAGTTTGGGTGCTCATGTAGCTGGTTATGCTGGTAAGAATGTTGAAGGCGGTCAGCTGCATGCCATTACTGGTTTGGATACCGCTCTGCCACTCTTCAGCTATAGCAAGCCGAAAAAGCGTTTGAGTTCCGATGATGCCGCCTACGTGGAGTCCATTCATACCAATGGTGGGCAATTGGGTTTTCTGAAACCAATTGGTAAGGGCGCTTTTTATCCAAATGGCGGCAAGAGTCAACCTGGCTGTGTCTGGGATTTGACTGGCGCTTGTGATCATGCTCGCTCCTGGGCCTACTACGCAGAGGCAGTGGCACGTGATAGTTTTCCCAGCAACCGTTGTGGAGACTATCAGGAAGCTGTGAAGGAGTCATGTGGCAGTACATACAGTGGTGTGAAAATGGGTGGAGTTACGAATGCGTACGTGGTTTCAGGTGAATACTATGTACCTGTTCGCAGCTCTGCACCCTACGGTTATGGTGCTGTCTGAAAATGGTGATGGGAATGCGCTATTGTCTATGGAGTTTAGTCATTTCAAGAATGCGATTTACATAAATACATATATGTTAATAAATGGTCTGATACACAAAAAATATTGCTTTATGGATTTAAATGGTTAAAAATGTATTGCAAACGTAAAACAAGAAATGGGGAAAAGATGTTTTGAAAGTGTAAGATAGAAATAAAAGACCAGAAATAAGCTAAGCGAGTCAAAAAAAAAAAAAAACTGAGTGCTTGAAGTCCCCACTCAGAATGAAAGAAGTTAGAAATACCCTTTCTAATATAGTATACATACATATGGTGGAGAAAATGTAAATGAGGAATAGACAATTTAGCAAGTTTTGGCTATTTTACTTTATTTCAAAAATGTTTATCATGTTTTAAGAAAGTGTAGCTTACTATTTAAAAAAAAACATATATTTAAAACTTGGTAGAATATTCATAAAAAACTTGGCGAATTTTAACAAATGCCCATCAAAATTTGAAACTTTTTAATCTGATTTTTTAGAATTTTATTGAATATGCAGTTTTGTTGTCCCTTAAGTTTTACTATATTAAAGTGCAAGTTTGATTTTCGGAAATATTTTATTAACACACTTTCTTCCATACAAAGAATGTTCCACCAGAAAAAAATTCCGGTAATCAAAGGTAAGCCCTAGCTACTTCAAACTTGCACCTTTGGTTTTTCAAAGCTGTTTCGATTGACTTGACTTAATAAATAAATTTACCGCGCTCTTAAAATAATTTAAAAATATTTGAATTGTTTCAGCCAAAGATTTCTTAAAACTCTTTCATCTGACACTCACATTTAAATATTTTTGTATAATAATTCGTCTTTTCATACATGTGGCAACGCCCTACAGAAGTATTTTTACACTAAGACTTTCTAAAATCTCATGCGTTTGACAGCGTGTTACATATCTATATCAATTAACTTATGAATTAAATTGAATCAAATTTTTCAAAAGGTGGCAACGATTTTGCATATCTGTCAAAAATAAAGCCTTTTCAAAGCTGTTTCGTTTGATACCCATATTATTATTAGTCATTTAACTTATTATATAATTTGGATTTAATTAAATTTCAAAACAGATGGCAACCGTTTCAAAAAAAAAAAACTAATCTAATTTTTAAAAACCGATAGAACGATACTAATGTGATGACGTGGTGTTAAATATTTAACACCAAAATCTTCGGACTCGATTATTGGAATCTCATTTTTCCAACATGTGGCAACCCCTTTCAAAAACCTACGCGGAAGGCCCTTTGATTTGACGCATAATTTTTGAAAACCGAACGAATTATACGGATCTGTTTGTACACAAAGTATGTATAAAATTTGCCAAAGCCATATTGCGATAAAGATCCTTTAAACATTTTGCGCTTTAAAGTATTCTTTATTTTTTTTATTAACACTAGAAGTCTAATCTATTTGGGAGTTACGTAAAGCCTTAATATACGGCTTAGAGGCGTATGTGAATTAAAGGATAACCTATGAGCTAAATTATACTTAATCCTGGCATATTTTTGAAAGAATTTTGAAGTTGTGAGGTTAACTAATAATAATTCATAGTCTTACTAAAACAACATAATAAAAGGTAAGTTTTGCTGTTAAAATTAGAAAAAAAAATCCTGATTCTGTATACGTCACTTTTATGTTTAATGGGTTAATAAGACATTAACATACGAAAATATCCTTATTTCTAGAGCAATTGACGCAATAGCTATTTAATAAATCTAAATGATGCTGCATATTCTTCTTAAATTTGTGTAAATGATTTCGAATGAAACCGACTTTTCAGTAATTGAAATATATATTTTTAACCCCTTCGCGAATGCCATTCGTAAATGTAGTGAATACATATTCAAAGTTGTCAAGGCTTCTGAGAAATTATGTAAACAAAAGTTATTTATTTTAAGCACTTTTTCATGCACAATTTTGAGTGCTGTGGTGCGTGCAATAAACATTTGAAATTTTCTTATCTCTCCGTCGACAGTTATGATAATGTGTTGACGCACAAAAGAGAGGACCGCAGGGTATCTACTTATAGTATTTTATTTTTATCAGCCTACATACAGTTATGTTTGAATGCGCAGTTGGGGATTTTTTTTTCTTAAATTTATTTATGCATATCTCTCTTTTGTATTAAATGTTTCCTTTAAAGGCTTTTATTCATACTCCCATCAAAATTTGCACATACGTATATACATATGTATGTATGTATAAATTTAATTGTGTACGTAAATATTTATAAAAAAGCTTGCGTAAATGCTTAGAGAAATACGTGAAGGAAATTTGAAGCATTTTATGCCCGATACAAGATTGTATGTACATAGGTACTTGATGAATGGAATTTTTTCACATTTAGATAAATGCATTTTTTTTTTTAACAGATGCGCAACTCCAGCACGCTGGTTTGTGTATACCTATTTGTGTGTGTTTGTATACAGTGGCGTAGCCAGGCGGATATTGAGCGAGGAGATGCCCCCTCTTTGTCAATAAACTACTGTTTTTACTTTTGATTTAATAATACAACACCATAAGGTTTTTCAGATTTATGTTTTCTTAATTAATTAAAGAAATATTGTAAATATTTTATATTATTGGTTCTTGGATTATGCATTTGAATATTGACTCCGTACACATTGGCATTTTCAAGACCGTGTGAAAGACCAACGTGCGAAAAAGATAAATGGGTTTTCAGCCGATGAAGCCGGCTCTTAAAGCTCTCATCCACTTTGATCGTTCTACACCGAAAAAACATGCACCCCTGTTGTTTTATTTTGAAATAAAAAAAAATATTTAGGGGTCATTGAAAATTTTCCATGCATTTTATATGGGGGAAAAAACAGATTTTCGTAGAAATGATATGGGATTTTCGAAGATCAATAACTTTCGATTTACTTAACTATTTCGTAATATTAACTATTTTTTTATAGTTTACCTAAAACATACAAAAAATAGTTAGTATTTAAAAATAGAAAAAATAAAATAATAATAAAAAATTGGGTATTATTATTATTGGAATCTACTGCAAAGAAACAGAAGTTTTCTAAATATTTTTTGATTTCGAAATAACGAGTGGGTGAGAGCATTAAAATTTGGACTTAAATTTTTCACATGTGTACATTGGGTCTGATAATTTATTATCTACTATTATAAGAGAGTTTTTTTTTTTAGGTATGCGTCTTGGACCAAAGTAATACCACAATTTTCTCGGTCTGCCAACAGCCAAAATACTAGCGCTTTCTCTATGAAATAACTTATAAGTATTTTAGAAGAACAAAATGGCCCCGAAAGCACACTAAAAATTTTATTTTTTTTAATTAAGGCACAACCATTAAGACAGGTAACCAGTTTGGCCAAATCGAAGTTTCCAGTGGGGAATAAGCGTGTGGGAAAAATAGTGTTTAGCATGGCCTATATATGTACGAAAGAATACACACAGGAAACGCCTCTAGCCATTGTGTGTCTCACCTTCAAGTTATCGCTGTAAATGTTTTTTCATCCCTATCCGAAATCCTGACTACGCCCCAGTATGCACCTATGTACTTTAGCAGGAGTTTTATCACATATGTACGTACGTACATATTTTGATACATTCGTATACTCAATGAACGCATTTATTTTTTGCAAAGGTTCTTTCTACTTCTACTTTCTTTTCCATCCTGCATTCTATGGTAGCTGTGGTTTATGGTGTGTACAAAGCTTAAGTATTTAATTAAAAAATTACAGAGCGTAGGAATTTTTTTTCCTCAGCTCGCATACGCAAAAGTCATTGAAAGGATTACCAGCTTCGCTGAAGTGCAATGCAGATCGAATGCTACGCAGTCTTAATTCACCTGGAGATAGCCGAGAATAACTAGGCTACTAATATCGCGAAGGCACCCGCGGGCTGTAGACTACAAAGTGAATATAATTGTTTATCATTTCGTCTAGACAGTTCTTTGAGGAAGATTCGTGGAATTTTTAACTTAGCAAATCACGTTGTATACTACGCTCGGATTTAGAAAATTCAGTTAACTACATCATAATTAACTCAGTGAGAGGGAAGATCAGGTTTTTTGCACGAATAAAAAAAAAATATAAGTATTTATTTAACCAAAAAAGGTAGTAATGGTAAGGTCGAGTTGTTCCGGGAATGCGTCAGACTCGGCTGAGTAGGCATGGCAGCGATTAATCATTTGATTAAATTAATCGATTATTTTTTCCAATTAACGATTTAATTGTATTGTAGCTTTGTGTTTCATTAATAGATTATTACGTTTGTTTAAAAAACGTTCCATTAAACACTTAAGGCCAGTATGCAGCTCTAATGGAAAGCGAAAACTCCATATAATGACGCACAAGTGATATCTAAGACATTTTCTTGAGTCAAATTTCCTTCAGGTAGACGCAGTTCTTAAGATATTGGCTATGCTTTCTACTATGATTTTCTATAGTTTTTTTTTGTGAAAAAAGAGCACAAGGCAACCCATGTTTGCAACAAAAATATATGCCCGTTCAGCTGAAGAAAAATAATCTTCCAACTTCCTCTTATGAAACTGATACCTGCGATTCATTCCCTTCTTCTTGCTAAAATACCTGTACTAAAAGGAAATACTCGAAAAAGTATAAAACGGACTGGGAAACAAACAGGAGTTGGTTAAAAGAGTTTAATAAACTCTATCAAACTATGCCAACAGCTGTTAGTTAATGATGCCACTAATTTGAGCCGCCATGCTAAAACTACCAAAGACATAAATGCGGAGAGACACTTTGATGAGAATCCTTCCAGAAAAATAAAAATCAACGATTCTTCAAGAAATATAGCGCCCGAAAAATTCGAGAAAATACGTTCATTACTCGTTGTCGTTTACAATAATGGATTTCTTAACAATTTTTTTTTTATAACTTTACTGCGTCTGACAAGCTTGTAAAATGCTGTTCTAAAAAAGCCAGAGGAATTGTTAATGTAATTGTTGGTCCGTTTATTCGAAATGAACTGGCAGAAGAGCTTCGATTAAAGAATTTCGCCATTATTATTGATGAAGGAACAGATATCTGAATGACAAAAACCTTAACAATCATTGTGCGATACCTTCCGTGTGGCTTTTATAAATTATATCGAATCATTAGACATACGGGCAAAAAACATAGTTGGACTTTGCACTGACAGCAGTAATGGCAGGAAGAAAAGAAAGCGTCAAATGAAAACTGCAAGAAATAAATAGCAATGTATGTTTTTTTTTTGTGGATTGCGCTTGCCATTCTTTTAATTTGTGTTCTTCTGCAGCTTTAAAGATACTTCCTTTTCATCAGACTTCCGTAGAAATACTTAACAATGAATGGAGATCATTAATGCTATATGACAAAGCTAAAAGAGAAACCATATATTCTCACGACTTTGTAAAATGATGGACAAAGTTAGGGATTGAAAAAATGTTTTAGAATGAACCTTATTTGAATATGTAAGTGAGTTTATGTACTCCTTAGAGGTTTTACCCCACAGTAGTGCCTCTGCAGAACGCTCATTCTCTATAATGAAGATCTAAAAACTGCCAAACGTAATTGGTTACAAACTTCAAGCATTTCGAATCAAATTTGAATCAAAGAATTTTGTAGTGCGTAGAAATTGTTTGAGCCGCCTCTAAATTAATTCAGTATTATAAAAAAATTTAAATTGTAGACGGCATTTTTGTTCCTTGTACTAAATAAGCCATAAAAATACATACATACACCAAAATAATGGAAACACGACTTTTTGTTATTTTTGTTTGTTTAATATCTTTTAATTATTTTTATAATAGTATTGCTTATTATATATAAAAAAGTCATTTAACCGCACATTTGAGACTTTGTACGAAAAGTAAGTATGTTTTTCGTTGAATATTTTCTACATGGGTTTATTGATGTGAAATAATTTTTTGTTATATAAATATTTTTTTTTGTTGAATGTTTTATTGATGTGAAATAATTTTTTGTTTCATAATAAAATACAACTTATATTTTATGAGTAAATACTACTGAATACTGTTTCTATAAAAATTTACCAACTTCTGCCGCTTTTTGTATGTAAAATCTACTAATATTTATTTTTTCGAAGTCCGTGCACTGCTGCTGAGCGTCTTTTTTCAAGAGCTGGTGCTACAGCCACCGAGAAACGCAACCGCTTAACAACAAAACGCTTATCAAAACTTTTATTTTTGCAACCTTGGTAAAATAATAAATAATTATCGTCGCTAAAAATACTCGTTTTATTTTATTTAAGGCTATTTAACAAGGGAGTTAGTTATTCTTTATGGAAAAGTGTTTTTGTGAATACCCACTGTGAAAGAGTGTCGAATATTTCTCAATAATTGCAATTAATTGCAATTAATTTTTATTGGC
>NW_023459131.1:0-43255 GCF_013731165.1 Rhagoletis pomonella | reverse complement strand
CTGCTGGAGCGATTTTCAAGCCGAACTAGCAGCTATTAAAGCATTTGAATGTGATTAAACACAACGAGGTTAATTATGCGGTGTACTCTAAATACGTTGGAAAATATGTTGACATGGTTGGTAAGAGTGCGATATCAGGCAGATGATCTTGAATACTTTGTTTGGAAAATAAATATGGTTTGTAGAGCCCTCATATAGGATAGCGGGTAATTGATGGCCTAAATTAGATATGAGAAGATCAAGCCCACACTTTCGACTACAGTCACAAGGGCCACTGCTTTCTGGGAACGCATGCCAAGATGATGGGTCTTTTGAATGACTCCAGTCGTGGTTGACGCGTATTCAAAGAAATTGAGAATGTTGAGCATTACATATACCATTGCTCGGTGTCTGGCTAAACTGACATGTCACTAGTTAAAAGTATTATAAAATCTATCGACTATATCTAATTGATAAAATTGTATAACTCACATAAGAAGGAGAACTGATTTTTCGCTTTCCTTGTAGCGCAGGGCAGTCTAATGTACATACATTTTTACATAGATACGAAATCAATACCCATTGAAGAATTTATTTACCTATGTGTAGGTAAGTATGCACCCTAGATTACCTACATTTTATTTGATATATACTAATTTGATACGAAGTCACCGAATACCCTAGCTGTCACGCAACCAATCAACCTGTAAGACATTCCCTGGGGGAGAATTCGCATGCCTTTTAAATGTTTGTGTGTGCGATTGTATTTGGGTTACCTGCTTATTGTGAACAAACTTTTGTGTAGGTAAATAAACGAGTGTTCATACATACATACAAATGTACAAATAAAAGCTAAAATTACACACTATTATGTTTAGTGCGATTTCTTAGAACGTTTCTATAAAAGGAGAAAAAATCGAAACTAGTTGACTCGCCGTTTTCTGGAAAGGATAAAATTTATACATATACTATGCAGTGCGGAAAGGTCACAAAATATTTGTATGCCTTTTTTAAGAATATACTACCAAAGATTATCTTTTTTAAAAGGAGCCTTTTGGCAGTTAAATACGATATTTTTTTTTGAGTATTTATTATATCCGTTACGCCGTTATCCAGCAGACTCGAGACTGGTGACTATGGATGGCCATTCAGTTATCGACATTGTTATCGATACAAAAATCGGCCCATGGCATTTTATAACAACACATCGCATTAAATCACATGATATGACAAGGCATCACATCACATGATATGCCATCATAGCATATGATATCACATCATAAGACATCACATGGTATGACATAACACGATATGTCAGACACACCGTGTTTTTTAAGGTTTGGACCCACTTTGCGAGCGTTGGCTTAAATTGTTTGGTGAAGCCAACTAGCAACATTAAACAAGTCTCCGCAAACGCTCCTTTGTGGTGTTGTCGTGCTAGTCCTCTTTCTAGTGTTGACATTTTCAGTTCAATCGGAGTGTTTCCCTCCTTTTCTGAGCCGAACACTATGTCACTCCCTCTCTTGCAAAAACACTGCAATTGGGAGGTTATCAGAACTAAATATTTATTATTATCAAAATGAATGACCATATACTACGTTTATATGTAAGATATTTGAAAAAGGGTAATAATAATTTTTCAAATACCTAACTGACTGTTTACACAAAGGTGATTTTTTTTCAATGTTGCTTAATCACTGAAAAAGAAAATAGACCCAAAAAAAATGGCAACGTCTTGCGCTTAATAGCAAGTGGTATGTACCACTTATCAATACTTATTTGCGTAACTTAGTTTTTACATGTCGATGGTACTCTGTAAGAACGACGCAACTGCAATTTTCATATTTTTCAGTAGAGCGAATTAAAGATTTTACGCATCGTAATTTAGCAATAATATGTCTTGGAACGGAATTAGTCCGGATTATATGCAGTCATTCTGGAGGAAAAATTTTCAAGCTTTCACTAAGCTATCGACAGGTTTTGACTCATGCCAGACAGTTACAATTTTGTGTAAATAGAAACATTCACATTTTAGAGGTGTTTCAGCCTAATTTTTGGTGGCAAGCAATTAGCAAGTTTGTCATTTTCATTCCACAACTCGCAAAACGTCATACGTCATACATAAAGAGCCAGTTGCACTCTAAAACATTCTGTCCTTCAAGTAATATATTTCGGTAAGTTTTGCGTCGGGCACATTCAGTGCTTGCTATTTCGTCAGCTCTCTTAAAAAGTCCTCCATTAGTTGAGATTCAACAGAGGCCTCAATAGCCGCTTGGCTATCCGAGAAGATATTGAAATGAATATTTAAAAAAAATATAAGCTATAAAATAAAAAGCAAAAATATGCAAAAGGCACAAGCATTTATTGTAAAATGTACTAAAATATGCGTAATAAATATGCAAAAACAGGTATTTTTGTAAAATATGCAAAATCATACATTTACTGCAAAATATGCAAAAATATTCATTAACAATTGAATGCCATTTTAAAGGCAATTTCATGATTCGTAAAGCAAACTTAACCATTTCTATTTGAAGATGACCATTAAACTGTAAGAATACATTGATTGCATGCCATTTAAGTATTATGCAGGCTCAGAGTATTTGAATTCCTAAATTATGCCTTCTTAATCCGTTGTCCTATTTAGGTCAAATCTGGTATATGCAATTTTTAATTTAAGGAATCTGAGCAAGCACAATACTCACTACTCTCTGTATCTCTGCTAAGGAGCAGAGTAATACATGCCGAACTGGGGTACCAAAGCAGGGCCGTATATGCAGTGAGAGGCACCCTACAGGGAGGAGTGCTATCACCTTTACTATGGTTCATGATCTTAAACAAACTACTGGTAAAGCTGGACTCTCAGAGAATCAAAGCGGTGGCTTACGTCGGTAATGTAGCGATACTGGTATCGGGTCAGTTTCCTTCGGTCATAAGTGAAATTATGGAAAGGACTTTAAAGATAGTAGATTCCTGGGCCATAAGCTGTTCTCTTAGCGTAAACCCGGAGAAAACTGACCTTATGCTTTTCACAAATAAAACAAAATTACCAAATTTTAATAAACCAAGGTTCCGAGGAACGGAACTGGATCTGTCAATGAAGGTGAAATACCTTGGAGTTATTTTGGATCCCAAACTTAACTGGAAACCAAACATTGAGGAGCGTACTAGGAAGGCCACGGTGGCTCTCTATGCGGCCAAGAGAATGTTGGGCAACAGATGGGGTTTGAAACCAAGAATTGTGCACCGGATGTACACAGCTATAGTCCGACCCATAATCTCTTATGGGGCGCTGGTCTGGTGGCCAGCCCTTACTAAGGATTACGTAGTTAAAAAGCTAGGCGGAATTCAAAGGTCAGCAGCCGCTAGCGTAACAGGCGCAATGAGATCCTAACCGAAGGACGTTTTGAACGTCCTTCTTTACTTATTACCTATAGATATCTTCAAAGAGAATTCAGCTGCTAACAGCGCCATCAGACTGCGTGCCCTGGGGCTCTGGAAGAAAAGACCGTTCGGGCACGGTTCCATCCTAGACGCAATATCGTCTGAAATTAAAGCGCTGCCCACTGACTATATCCTGTCGAAGGCCTGGGTTCACCACAAACCCCGCACGAAATTCCCAAGCCGCAGTGACTGGAATCAGGAAGATTTCGGGTACTTGCAGGGCTTAACTGTCTTTACGGATGGGTCAAAGATGGAATGCGGTTTTGGTGCTGGGGTCTTCATTGAGCAATATAACCTAAAATCATCCTTCCGCCTACCAGACTATGCAAGCTTTTAAGGAGGCAGTAAGGTACATCAAAGACAATGTACCCGCGAGAACGCAAGTGAACATCCTCTCGGATAGCCAAGCGGCTTTTCAGGCACTTTCCTCTAACTCTATTAGATCTCAGCTAGTGGATGAATGTAGGAGAGAGCTGGCCTATATCTCTGATCAATACGAAATTACCCTAATATGGGTCCCGGGACATAGGGGCATCTACGGAAACGAGGCAGCGGACGAACTAGTAAGGAGCGGCTCCGCACTGGATATGTCCCACGCGGTGGACATGGGCGCCTCGCTCAGGGAGATTAAGACAAAAATTACCGAATTTTATCATTCGAAGGCCAGGCAGAGGTGGAACTGCACAGGATCCTACAGAATTACCCGGCAGTTCTGGGTGTCCTACGACCCACTCAAAACCAAAGCTCTCTTAGGAATGAGCAAAAGAAATGCCTACAATCTTACTGCAGTGTGCACAGGGCACTGGCCCGTTGGGGTACATGCCAAAAGGAAGGAGTGACAATCCACTTAAACCAACCAACCAACCAACAATACAATTTCGAGCGTTTTCATTGATCCCAGAAAATTATGTTGACCTCAATAGGACAGAGCTCGTTTTCTTACGTGCACTTCCTTTGGGAAAACTAAAAGCTGGCGGCGGTACCTCTTACAACTGTCCTAGAAAAGTTAGTTTCATGAAGGATTATTACTATACTAAATGCTAACATTTTAGTCTTATTCCCGCCGCATTGCAGGATTTTTTTGTTTACGTGACTGACATTTTTTGCCAAAAATTGGATTTGCTCACCGAAGCTCTTAGCTCAAGCCTTATTCACTCATTTTGAAATATACTAGCCAGAAATGCGATTGCTTTATAAAAGAGAAAACCATTTTGAAATGTGAGTGTTTTTACTCTCTACAAAATAATTTACGCAACCTGCCACCTCACATAAACGGGTTTTTCATTATCTTGGTACGCGGTTTTGTGCTTTAAACGACGATATGTGTAGCTGCAAATTATTTACTAAGCCTTTACTTCAGCATATTGGACATATTCTCTTTCAGCTCGTTAAATCAAACGTGCAAAAATAGCAAACCCTTCTTCTTCGCTTTAGCTAGTTTCCTGCTAGCAAAAGTAAATGGATAAAGCTCATTTAACGAATACTGTTAATTAACCAAAGCGCCGAGAAGTATGCAATAGTTTAAGTGTAGACACAATAACTTCCTGTTAACTTTATGCGCTATCTCTTACCGGTTACCGGTATCAAGTAACGCACATAAATATGCAACGGTTTTGTGTGAATCGATAGAAGTTATTTCCATTCAACAGAGTTATGGTGAATAAATAGAGGTGGTATCGCGGTAATGAATCAACGTGAACTCACACACTCACAACTCCTACATATACTCATCTTGTAGGGAATGTATCTAACTATAAGCCAACTTTAAGTTGATTAGGAAGGAGCTAAAAGTCACTTATTATCTGTATATACTCTTTGACGAAAGCTAACTATATTTCTATGGCGATTGCCGCGAAATAGTCAAGGGTGGTTTACCTCTGCATTAGATGTAGTCAAGGCTGGTTACCTCTGCATTTGATGTAACTTGTAACTAACTACTTTTGGACATAAAATATCAATAAGAAAAACAAAATAATTTTTTTATTTTATTTTTTTATTTTTATTTACTTTATTTATTTTATTACATTTCATATTTGTTTACATATTCTGCTGTAGGTAGCCCCATATTCGAACTCCGCCAGATATAACTTCATAACTTATTTGTCCTCAATTCGAAAAAGGATTTGCGAAGTGCAGGATATTTAAATAGAAACGAGTTTAAAGAAAACAATCTCCTTCATTACTCCTGCATTACTTGTCAACTAGTTTCAAGTTAGCTTTTTGTAGCTACCTACAAGTTACACATTTTATAGAAATCCCGCGAAAAAGCTAACTACAAGTGCGTTATTTTTTACCAATTGATAATTTTTTTCTGCAGGACAGTACGGGTTAAAGGTTTGGTACACGACTCGAAGACGAGCATTTTCAGCAATCAGAATATATCAACATTAGGGCTCTTCATCTAAAGTGATAACGGCATAAATTGCTTAAATTTACCGGTTTATCCGCATTCTGTCATGAACGCACCTTGGTAAATAATTGCATTAAATTGTTTATTATTTAATCTATCTGGCCAGTTACGTTTCATTCTTGCCTCGTCCATTTTGCTAATTTGCTTTTTATGGTTGAATTTTGCTGACGTCTACTTATGACCAAATATTTGATTTTCAGTAACCGATTTATCAATTACTACCAAACTCGGTGCATTTAATAACCTTGGTAAGACTGTTATAGTCTTTTAGGTAGTTTAAAGAAAGTTGGAACGACGAAAGTTGATACCTGTGCCGGGTATATAAAATTGGGTTTCGCCCGAACTTATACTTCTTTACGTTTTAAGTAAGCATTGGAAAATGTCCTTCGTACGCCATGTACGAGTATGTACGATAATGGCGATGTACGATATGGCGTATGAGTAACATCAGTTTTCATCGTTAGTAGCTAATTTTTTTATTTTACAAAGTAACAAGTTTTAGTAGAAATGGGAAAAGTCACAATAACAGCTATATTCTGGTTCAGTGACAAATTCTTGTCAAAGTTTTTTTTTACGGAAAAATATATGAAAAAGTTCAAAATTGGCAGTAAACAAATTTTTGTCACCAATAAAGAATTGGGCTATAAATCTGTTATTTATTCAAATTTTCCTTGTTATAGTGCGTTTTTTTCATTGAAATGAAAATATCTTGAGAGAATGACTTCAGTATTCACATATTTCGACGTTTTTTTTTGTCATTTCAAAACTTGTGACTTTCTCTACAGTGTAATCACTGAAATTGTTGAATGAAAACTTTATTAGTTGAAATTTTCCATCCAGACGGAACAATGTTATAAGTAATTTCATTTGCCCAATTTCCACAGGTAGGGAAAAGGACTAAAATTCCAGAGAAAAGTTAGTGGATACAAAGCAACGGCTTTTTCTTGAGCACTTAATTTTAGTCTGAGATAAAATGTGATTTACAGGTTTTTACAATGCTTTTTGTAGAAAAAAGTTTCTCACAAAAGTTATATAAGTATTTTTTCCATATAATCCGAGTCGATGGTCAAAGCATGTACATATATCCAATAAAAAAAAAAAACACGTCTTCCGGTAATTTTAACCCACTTCCGGTGTCGAAAGCGAATAGTTGATATTTTTGCGTTTTCTAGTAAAAATCATTATCAGCCCTTTCAGAAGGTGTAGACGCGTGGTCTTTGACACCCTGTATAAGTAAACATACGTACATATATAAATGTTTCATATTCTGGTCTGTTTTGGCAAATTTTCAAAAAACCAAAGTAGAACGGACAACCAACAATTTATGACCACTTTTACCAATTTCAATTTACAGTTCTTCATACTCAATGCTATACTACAATGTTATTGTACTTAATACATATTGGCAGTATCGGTAATAATAATAAATCTTTGCTAATTACAGGTGTGGAAATCCAAGCGAATGGGGCTGCATTTATGCTTGAAAGCCCAACAACGAAAATCAGAACAGCAAACAAAACTTGAACTGAACCCAAAGGTGCAGAAATACTGAAATTCAATTAAATTTTGGAACAAAAGCAAACGCTGTACGAGGACTAACTAACTATTGCCGTAAGGAGTAAATGGCAAATTTTGTGATTTCTGAATAAACCGCAAATGAAAGTAGCGGAAGCACAAATTATACGGTGTGTGAACTAACCACATTGCTAGAAAGAACTCCTTATGCAGACGAGTATCACATATGCAGCCAAGCGGGTGCGTTGGTGTGCATAGCCATACAAAACATATTGCAGGCGGAGAAGCAACGAGGTGGCAAAGAGTTGTTCGTTTTTATACTTGAGAGCGTATATATACTTTTGGGTTACCAAGTTTGAATGCAAGCACACAACGTACATACGTATGTATGTATGTATGTATGTATGTAGATAAATGTTTATTTACAAAATGAGGAAAGCTCGCATTTCAAGTTAGTAAAAAAGCCAGTATTTGAATTTCGGAAGTGCAAAGCCAAAAAGTAACTTTGATTGTTGTGCGACTTTTTGTTAAGTACAAGTATTGTGGTTGTGGCAGAAGAGCTGAGATGAAGATAAAGGCAGTGCCGTATGCTGTATATGAGTACAAAGTACATATATGATGGAACGGCGAGAGAGCAAATGAAGTAAGTTTGTAGAGCAAATTGCCTTCTAGCAGTAGCAGGAATCACAAATATAAACTGTGCTACATACAGATGTATAAATGTAATATGAAAGTCAGAGAGGCGTACAGGGCGTATGTGAAACTTAATACAGAAAGTGAAGAAGCATGTACTTGAAAGAGATATGCATGTATGTATGTGTGATTATGAAAATTCAAAGCCCTTTGGCAATGCGAAGTATCTCCAGCAAACATGAACATAATAAAATATGTGTAACTTTACCTGAGCCACTGGTGTGCAAAATTTAATAACGACAGTTGAAATAACGAGCTAAAAATAACAAAAACAAAGTAATACTTCCACACACACACACACGCCAACCGGCATACACCCCCACGTTCATCGGCCGACGCGCCTATTTATCCACAAATTGTGCACAGTATGGAGCAATTTATGCGCGAATATGCCGTGCGGAGCATCCTGCCACATCTGCACACCTCCGGTGGCGGTGCGGTGCAGCGTTACGTACGCTATGCATTAAACTCGGCTATCGCGAATAGCCGCAGTAGCAGCAGCAGCGGCAACGACAGCCTACTCACCGCCGGCGAACTGGACGCCTACAGTGCCGAGAGCAGCAGCGACTATTACTTTATCACATCAGCATCCGATGCCCAGCAATTGCATAACGACAGTGAAAGTGTCATAGCTGCAGCGCCCGTGACATCCGCTGAACTTATGTCGCAGCGGCTGACCTACAACGAAAGCAGCAATGATGCCGCCGCCGGAAGCCCATCCGTACTGGTCTTATCATCGGTCAAAATGACAATGAAAAATGTAGTCAATTTTGCTAGCACCACAGCTTCAGCGGCAGCGGCAGCGGCATCTACAGCCATAGATGCAGCCACAGACGTGGAGTTTGATGAGGCGTATGGCTTTGACGATATTAATATAACCAGCATTATCTGTGATGATGATACAGCGCAGAATAGCACCGAGGAGGTATCGGCGCTGTCGACTGTCTACTTTAAAACCGCCGTCTATCTGATGTACATTCCGATTTTTGTGTTTGCGCTGCTGGGAAATGGTACTGTGTGCTATATTGTGCAGTCGACACCACGCATGCGCACCGTTACAAATTATTTCATAGCCAATTTGGCTGTGGGTGATATACTGATGTCGCTATTTTGCGTGCCCTTTTCGTTTGTTTCGATTTTCATTTTGAATCATTGGCCTTTCGGCACAGTGCTGTGCAATCTGGTCAATTACTCACAGGCGGTGTCTGTGCTGGTGAGCGCTTATACGTTGGTCGCAATTAGTATCGATCGATATATTGCGATAATGTGGCCGCTGCGACCGCGAATAACGAAAAGGTGAGTAGAAAGTGAAAAAGAACATACATATATATTTATATTGAATTGCTTGCATTTGCTAGTGTAATTTAAGCTTAATTCAAGTTGACTTTAGGAAATGCGTTTGTTTTTTAAGAAAGAAATGACCGTTATTTAGGGAAGAAAAAAATCTATATATTTACTATATGTATATACAATGAATGTCTTGTTAAACAACGTAACATAAAAGAACGTAACATAGAATAACACTACATAACATAACATAATATAACATATCACAACGTAACATAACATAATATAACATAACATATCATAACCAAACATAATAAAGCATAATATAACATCCCATAACATAACACACCATATCCATAGCGTTTTATATTTTTCTTTGTCTATCTTTATCCCTATTACGTTCTTCATATCTAACTTTGTCTATCGTCTCGTTTTCTTTATGGTTTTCTTTTTCTATACATATTTTAATTTTTACCTTTACCTGATTTTTATATTCATTCTTTATTCCTTTGCATATTCATCCCCACCGTTTTCATTTTATTGAGTATTTAAATTTACCTTCTTTTTGAGTTTTCTTTCTGCTTCTACATAATCAACTTTACCTTCTTTCTTGTATGGTTCTTAATCTACATAAATCTTATTCCTAATAGAATTGATTTTTTCGCTTTCCTTTAAACTATATAATTTTAAATTTGAATAATCAGCTTCAAAATACCTTTATACTAGGAATGTTATCCCGGCCTTTTTAGGTTCCGAAAATCCCGGGCTTCTTGGCAAAAAATCCCGAGATTTTTCGAATTTGTAATTCGCACTGATGGCAATAATAAAAACCAGTAATGGCTGTATTTCTTTTTTTTTATACCCGAGCGCACTTGTGCACAAGGGTATATTAATTTTGTTCACATAACGGTTGTTTGTAACAGCCAAAACGAATCGAGATAGATATAGACAAATGTATACATAAATGATCAGGATAAAAAAAGAAATCGATTAAGCCATGTCTGTCTGTCCGTCCGTCTGTCCGTCTGTCCGTCTGTCCGTCTGTCCGTGTACACGATAACTCGAGCAAAAAATTGAGATATCTCAACGAAATTTGGTATGTAGGTTTCCCTTAATCCAAGGTAGGTTGCTATTGAAAATGGGCGAAATCGGACTGTAACCACGCCCACTTCCCATATAACGGTAATTTCCAGAAATACGAAAACTGCGATATTTTAGTAACTACTGAAGATAAATCACTCAAAATTGGTATTTACAATAATTTTTTGACAAAAAATAATAATATTATACATTTTTGGAAAATGGGCGTTGCCACGCCCACTTATGGTTACATGTGTATATCTTGGTAACCGCTGTACCAATTTCTACCAAACTTGGCACAGTTGTCGGCCTTCGCACAGCATACAAAATCGCCTAAAATTTTTAAAATCGGACGATAACCACGCCCACATCCCATATAACGGTAATTTAGAGAAATACAAAATCTTCGATAAATCAGTAAATATTGAAGCTAATTTATTCAAAATTGATGCTTGCAACAATTCTTTACCAAGAAATACGTTTGTGATAAATTTTTGGAAAATGGGCGTGGCACCGCCCACTTATGATCACATATATGTATCTCAGTAACCGTTCTACCAATTTGTACCAAACTCGGTGTGGTTATTGTGCTTGCCACATATAAGCAAACCGTTGAAAATTATTGAAATCGGACTAAAATAACGGCCGCTTCTCATATAACGGTAAATTTCAGAACTGCTTGAAACTTCAAAATTTCGAAATCTAAGGACTCTAATTTACTCAAAATTGATACGCCCCGGCTTACCATATAGCCGTAGCTTTCGGTAAGGCGAAAAACATATATTTAATACGTGCGCCGGGTATTTAATGTTCGGCTCTGCCCGAACTTAGGCTTTCTTACTTGTTTATTCTATAACTAATATTTTTTTATATGTAAAAATCTTAATATTCGCAAAACCATCGGCCAAATAAAGTAAAATTGCGTTTTTAGTTTTTCACTCTGACGTCACTAATTCAAAAATGATTTTAAAAATTTAGTGAAATTTGCTTAGACAAGAAGTGTGGGCATCAAATTAAAGTGGAAATACTGTAGAATTTAAACAGATAAAATGTTTTGGGGCATAAGGACTGGTAAGTATTAAAAATGCCCTTATAAAATTTTATCCTTGATATATCGCAATATTTGTTTTAAAAAAAATTATATGTTAAGGACTTATATAAACTCGATAACACCCTCGAATTTCATCCTTCTAACTTTATCAACTTAAAAAACTACTTATTCGTCCTTGTGAATCCGAAATTTTACTTTATTTTTTAATTCTGAAGAAATTTCCTCTTGCATTTTGTACCCATATTTTCATTCTACATTGCATTGAATTTTTTAAATATTTTTTTGGAATCAATCATTTCTTTGAAATTATGAAGACCTTTAAAATAAATCCTCACGTCAGAGCGAAAAAATAATAACCAAAAATCCCAGGATCGTAAAAGCGAAAAAATTGTCATCCTTACTTTAAACCATATATAATTTTCCAAACCAAAGAAGCAGGGTTTAGCTCTAAAATGGGTTAAAGAGAGCATGTTTGCCTATTTGTGTACAAGGTTATAAGTGAGTAAAAGCTATTTAAGTCTGAACTGGCCCAAACTGGTTTCGATGTAAGCTCGAATTGGTCAAAAGTAAGCCCCAAATTGGTCCCGAAGTGAACCCAAACTAGTTCCGAACTAGTCATTAACTAATGGCGAAATGGGCCTGAACAAAAAAACGTCTCAAAATAAATTTAATCAATGTTTGAAAATGATCTATCTGATAGGTGGCCGCCAGCAGAGTTAATGTAGGCATGGATTTTTTGTATGGCATTCCGCATCTCGTTCGTCAAGATTGGTATTTTTGAGCGTCCGCGGCTTAGATAAGTAAACTGGTATCGTCCAGTAGTCGAAATTCGACAACATAAACTTTTGAATTTTACGTGTCACCAATACTAAATCCTTTATGCGAATTACTATTTTGAAGTCCACCAGCATAATATATAGCAAATTTACAGGAAAACTTAAAATCGAATTGCGAACGTTAATACGGCATTGATTAATGCTAATTCTACCAAGTCTCCTGCAAATTTCTTCAGTAGCTTTTGAAATTAGACCGAAAAAGAAACCTCGACTTTCATTTTTTAAAAAATATGCATATGCATTTGTATGTATAGATGAGATGTTCATCATTGACTAATATGTAAGTACGGTATTGACAACATATGTTGCTGTGCCAAATTTCAGAACGTTAGCATAAGCGGTTCCAGAGATAAGCGAAATAGTATACACCACTTCTTACTCTCTGCTTTACCTTTGAACCATCCCGTTCGTTCCTCGGAGGAATCTATGTTTCAAAGCCATTTTAAAAGCTGAAATCTGCAAATATTGCTTATTTAAAGCGGCTAAATAAAAACATTTTAGAGCTTTTCGCCATTCACAAAATTCAAAAAAGCAATCAAAACCAACAAAATTTTTTATAAAATCTCTTTTAAGCCTCACTTTTGCATGTGCATTTTTTTTATTATGCCGGTACTTGCATGTCATCAAATGTTGGCTGTCGCACAAATTCATAATACGTAATACTCGAAACTAACCTTTCCACTTTAAAATTTTGGATGTGTGTACATGGCGCGTCAAGTGTCATGAAAAAATTTCACATCAGGGTATTATTATTCCACCATGGATTCGAGTGAAAACAAAAAGAAACAAATGAAATAACGGCGAGAGAATTTTTCATCAATGCTAGCAAACACCAAAATTCCTAAAGTTGGCTCTCAGCGATTGTGCCTTATAAATATTTTTGTAGTGAAAGGAAGGAAGCTAGTTAATTGGCACAGAGCTCGTTCAAAACCTTTGCAGCCGACAATCACTTGTACATATTTTGTTGCAAATAAACAACCGTATGGTCATAAAAATTTCATATTGACGCGTGTCTGTCGAAATTCACCGTTTTTTTGCACTTGGAGCGTCTAATAAAGATTTTGTAGTGAAAGAGCGAAATCCGGAGAAAAAATTGCACAATTTCATACATGCGCTACACTGTAAAAATCGCGACTACTACATGCACGCACGTAAATAGAAATCTCTGTTTTATTGAATTATTCATTTTTCTCATTACGCCCATCCCGCCAACAGAGTAGCACACAACTAATCCATGGTATTACTCCACGGAGTACCGACCTTTTGGCAACGCAGCCCAATAAGCATCGCGCAGTGATTACGATCCTTAAAACATGAGCAATGATCGGGTAACAACAAGTTGGTGTAGATAAACCAGTTGGTACGCTATTGCATTACATAGGAGCATTTTGAAAGCACTACAATATGGCCCAACGATTTTTGCAGGATAATACTCGTAACCAAAGTGATAGGCAGCTTGCCAGCAGTAAAAAATTCAACAACAAACTTTTGCAGTAATAAAGTTGCTCATCCGATACGTATGTATGTATGTATGTAGGTAGGGCCAAACGCACCAACATTCTCGGTTACATCAGTGATGAGCAGCGCATAGCAGGCAGAACTCCATAAGCAAGTGCAAAAGTTTTGCATATTTACTTATGTATGTATGTATGTATACCTGTGTACTTGATTCGAGCAATAAATGCGTGCTTCTAAGCTGAGCGGATTTGGTGCAATTGGCCGCAAGTTACGCAGTTGCGCGTAGTTGTGTTTGAGCCGTTCAGTGCAAAAATTGATTAACTCCATCAACAAAAAGTTGGGAGATGCGATCAAGTAATGTACATTATTATTTTAAATTCCATTTATTTTATAAAATCAAATAAATAATGTTGTTATAAGTATTATGTACTATTGTATGTCATATAAAGTTATTAAAAACGTAACGAGTTATAATTATATCAAATGCTTTGACATTTAAGCATTTAAGATTTTTCGAAAAGTGGAGTTAATCGATGTGTACACTGAACGGCTCATTTATGTTCGCATTTACTTGCAACCAACAACTAATGCGTAATGTACGATGTCGAAAAATTGCGCTGTAAAGAAGCAAAAAAAAACAAAGAGCAATTCGCGGGTATCAGGCAAACATATGTTGCTAACCTGTCTGTTGCCAAAGGGCCGCATAAACATAAACGAGCTCATAAAGTTTATGGTTGTGTGTGTGTGTGTTAGTACTAAGAATAAGTTTGTTTCTAGTTGCCTCTTCAAGCGCTTACTTCCGTTGGGTTTTACATGTTTTTAGTTCAGTGCTTTTTGACATTTATGACATAAGCATGCAAGAATTTTGTGTATAAACTACTGCGCTGGTTAGTTGGATGGATTTATACCTACATACGTACATATGTAAATATGTCTATGAGCAAGTAGATATATGTTTGTTTTCTTTCAACGATTTTAGCATGCGGAAACAAAGAGTTTTAGAGAATTGTGTACGTGGTTGTGGTTTTAAACAATTTAGACTGTAAGTTCTTATTTAAATACCTTCCATATTTTGCATGATTGATTTAATTTTAAAGGAATTTTAATACTATCGTAAAAATAATGAGTAAAGGCAGACATCGTAGTATCGAAGAAGACAGCAGAGAAGCTAAAGTTATATTTTATACTGTAGATTTTTAGTTACGACATCGATCGCTTGACAGGTAAGTTTGGGATCGGTAAAGGTGGCATACCTCCAGGGGGCTCACTTACATAGCTAATGAATGTTCATTGTGTTACCACTGAAAAGAACAAAAAAAAAGATTATCCTGGAACGCTATACAAGGTAATCAAATAAAAGAAGAAAATCGCTGGGTGCTATATATGAAGTTCCGCAAGCAGCTGATGTCCACTTTAGAGAGTTGCTCTGGGGCAATCATGAAGTACGACCCGATATGTTTTTTGTATTTGTCCAAATGCAGTCCCAAGGTTGCCATAGGTACCCCAATAACTTCCCTTTCGCTGGTGATGGCTCCTACGGTGTACAGGCAGTGTGCCAGTTTATCGGCACAGCAGTTTTCCGCAATATCGCTGTAATCCGAAACCAAATCAGTCTGGTGTTGAAGCAATCCGTGGCTATAGAGAGAGAAGTCACGCAGACTCAGACTTGTTTTGATCTTATCAGCACCTGAAGTTCTTTGGGGATACGTAAGAGGATAATCCTGCTTTGGGGATAAATGTTATTCTTATATTCCTCCAGGACAATTGGACGTATCCACCATCTATGCAGCTCGCGTAGATAGGAGTCAGCCAACGGTATGCCAACTCCGCTGATTTCTGCAGCTGAGCAAGAATGATGCCGTCAGGTCCCGGTGACGTTAAAGGCTTGACAGTACTCACATCAATATTCCTTGGTCGGCAATCAGCTATAGCGCTTCCACAGTCGGCCATTAGAAACAATAAATATTGCAATGATTCCTTGAATAATCATTATTAAAAAAATTGCTAAAATAAAATAACATAAACGGCAAAATTTTTTTTCATTTCACTTTTAAATGGGAAATAATACCAACATCTGAGTTTTTATTTATTTCCAACCAAGGCTATGAAGAAAGTAATATTCACAAAATATTTTTACTTATGAAAAGTCCAAAAAAATATAAGCAAAGCATCGTCGAAAGTCTGGAAAGGCACCTTTAGCAAAAACAAGAAATCGTGAAATGCAGACATAGTATTTCGATGAGTGCCCACTCTGAGAAACATTATATTAGGCGTTAATTTATTTCTTACTTCCCATATACACCACCCCATTCGAAGAAGTAATAAATAGAATATTCATAAGTATGTACATCAATAAGCTATTACGTACCACCCAACCTGCAACAGCTCACACGTCATCCATTCAGGCGTGTAACAAACAAAGTGCTTCCACCACAAAGTGGCAAAATTGGCTGACGACGTCAAAGCGCCTATCGATAGAGCGCCAATCGTAACACGAACAGCTAAAATAGAAACAAAAGCACACAAAGCTATGTATATATGTACATACATATTTGTGCTTAGCATACAAAGCATGTTTGGTGCCATGGCGCTTAAGGCGTAACGTAAATTTACTTAGGAACTTAATATTTCGTTATACGGTCGAATGAAAACTAATGGAAATTTAGCGCCATGCAACGCCTTCAAATTCATCGCAAATAACTATTTAATGTACACTCATATGTGTATGCTTACGCACTGACGCAAAGGCTTGAAACACACACACACACACACACACAAAGCCATACAGTACTTTAGTTGGTGGTAGACCAATTGGTTAACAGACAAGTGGACAAACAATGGTGTTGGCAGGCTGACACAATCAAGTAACGCTTTAAGCTGTTAGTCAAGCGCTCAAGCATGTCAGCTGCTTGCTGTTCATTGAGTCAGGCAAACAATGCATCGTAACGCACAAAAACTCTTATACGTAGTGTAGTGCAGACCATGTTAAACCATTAATAAAAAAAATTTGAAAAATAAAAGAAATACGCTAAATATTTATTTTTCGAAAATCAAGAGTATGCTGTGCTTTTCGAATGCGAAAAATCCTCATATGCATACAATCGCTTCGATATTCTTGATATTCAATATTTGCCTCTCAGCGGTTACATATTTAGCTGCACCCGCAAGTGCTCGTTTTTATTGAATAAATACAAATAGGCCATTAATTAAATGTCATTCAACTAATTGTTGTCGTTAACATGCGCTAATGGGCATTAATGTACTAAATGTTTGTTTTTCTTCTTCTTTGCATTTACACTGTTATCGAGTTTCTGAATAATAACGGCATTATATTTACATTCATACACACATATGTAAGCCGCGTATTGTTTAAAACTCATAAACGTCATTATTATTAATTTTGAAGCATCAATAAATGAATGCACATTGGATAGTTTGAGCGAAACAAATAAAAGATGTTACATGTGTTTTCTATTTGTGAACAGCTGCTAGTTAATAGCAATAATGGTTGCTCACCACCGTTGGACAAAAACTGTCAGAGGCTTTTATTTAAAAACCAAAATATTCAAAAACACTGGAGAGAAATAACTCTAGCCATATTTAATGAAGTGAGGCGTCCTAATATTATTATTAATAAAATCGAGCTAGTTTTTATATTTCGTTTATTACTCACTGCAGTTGTTAAAGATTTCTTATTAATTTTCATTAACTGCATTATTCATATTATGTAAAAAAAAAAATGTTTTTATGCCATTTCGTTCATTCTTTCGTAACCGAAGAACGCTAGAAAAAGATAAAGGTTTTTTGAAAGTAATAATTTAATTTTTCTCTGCAATATCGCCACAACTCAGAATTTTATGTTTTTTGAGTTATATAGCCGATTATGTTTATAAATAACCATATTTTTCTGTGGCATATCGACATATGCTCAATTATTACCAATCCGAAAGGAGCGTAGTTTTACCATTTGTAACAGAAGTAGGCAACCCTTACTACTGAACAGTGGCACATCATCATCATCGGTAAACTTGAAACTTATACTTTATTCTACTAGCTACAAACCCGCATACTCAGAAACTTTCTAGGAAATATAATTAAAAAAGATTGAAATTTTTACGGAAGTTTGTTAAATTTATTTTATTTTTTAATATTGCACACAGTTTGAAACTTGGATTTACACAGGCTTTATTAAAGAATTATTCTTTCCGAATGAACTATATTTTTATAAAAAAATCTTCAAAAAAAAACTATTCAAAATATGGTGCGGCTATAATTTTTTCGACCATTTTATTTATATATACGTATTCGGCAGTAGATGAGTTTGCAGGGGAGCGTGCCACTATTTTTTAGCTTCCGATACTTTTCTGTAAACTTTAGTGGGAAAAGTTATAGTCCAGTATCCAAAAATGGAATCGGTAAACCGGGGAGAATCCGCATTTCATCCACTTTTTATTTCGGAACTATTTTTGCCATTAACCGCAATTAACTTGTGTATTTACTTACATATGCTGTGATAAGCTTATAAATAATTCCCTTGACCTGCGCCATCTGGATTTCAATATCCGAAATACACAAAATACACACACACACTTTTTGTTTCCTTCTGTCAGTTCCAGCAGCCTTACTGTTCTTGCTCATGTATGCGTTTGTAAAATGCTGACGAAAGATTTTTTTGTGAAAAATCAATTAATGCCCTATATTTTGACCAAATAAGATATTAATCAAAATTTCTCATTTACCAAACGAAAGGAAATAATTTGATTTTTTGATTAAAGAAAATGAATACAAAATCACTCGAGCGGGGTTCGAGCAAGTTGCTAACAAAAAAGTAACACATTTTTTTCAAAAAAATTTTTGCCTTAAAATGCTAAAATTTTGGTAAATTTATATCAAAATTAAAATTTTTCAAAACAATATTGCTATTATACATAAGAACTGATATCTCTGCTAAACTTGATTTGCAAGAGCACTTTATAGGCTTAAAATGGACGCCGGAACAAACCAATATTTAGCGTTGTTTATACGCCAGAACACAAACTTATGACTTATGAAAATTGACATTTCGATAAACCTGGTATTTTTTCTTTTAAACGATGCATTTTTCTTTCCAAATGCTTCACCGCTCCTCGTGCAATAAGCGTTTGTGTGAAGCTCTAAAAATCACAGCTATAACATTTACGCAAGGTATCCATACCGAAACGTAAGTCGTATTTTACGTGAATATATGGGTTGAATTGCCATTTATTCCGTTCGCTTAAGTAAAACCTTAACTTTTTAGTTGACTCAATTTAATCGAGTGTAATGTAGTGTAGAAGAAAGAAACACCGACAGCAGTTCTAGCTTTAATTTTTCCATTAAATCAGCAACCATATATTTTCCTAAATCACATGCAATAAATTGAGGAACGAAATTAATAAATTTCTTGCAATTAAGGGAGACCACACAGCGTATACGTAATGGCATTGTGTGTTGAGCCGAAGTTTATGCTACTCATACTAAATACTACATACTACTAGCCTGCCCCTAACAGTACTGCGAAGCATTTTATTTAGTACTTTTTGTCAACAGCATAATTTAATATTAAATACCGCGAGTGCCACAAGCAGCTCAACTTATGTGCCATCATATTTCTTCTGCACGCTCGCGCAGGGCAGCCCTTCACTTTAGCGTAGCCAAACATAGCCCTTATACATACGTAATAATAACTAGTTGGCATTATGCTAATACATACTTAATTTTTATGATGAAAACCAAAGCACTGCTGGCTTTTATTGACAAACAATGGCATAGATATGATGTATGTATGGCGCAAACTGGCTGAGCATACGTCTAGATATGCTTTGGCTTCATAGTTTATTCATAAAGCATGCACACATATTTATGTACGTCCAGTATGAACGTACTATGTATGTATTTGCTTAAGCTTGGATAAATGCTTTCATGAAACTTTCAACGAGTCCGTTGTTGAGCCAATTTAAGTACATAGACAGAATATGCAGCATTGAGGGGTCACTGGGCTCTTTCTACTTATACATGTATGTATTTTTCTTAACTACATACATATAAATATTTAACAATTATTTTCCTTTTACACACATTAGTACATATGTACGTACATATATATTATATGCACTCGTCTTCTGATTATCAACTCAAATATTCTTCTTTTTCCTCTTCTTTATTGGCGCTGTGACCGCCTAAGCGATTTTGGCTGAGTCTAAAACAGTTCGCCAGTAGTTTCTCTTTTGTACCAACTGACGCCAATTGGAAATGCCAAGTGTAGTCAAGTCCTTCTCCACCTGGTATTTTAAACGGAAAAGAGGCCTTCGTCGAATTCAGAGATAAATGAACTCAATCCCAAAACTATGAAAAATGGTGGTATATGAAAACGTTCCCGTAGCCGTTGAAAACAGCCAGGGGGTAACCCGTATAATCTCAAATTCTGATGACACATTTACCTTTAATACTGAGATGAGGTATTCTTCGAATGGAAATATGCACAGAAAAAACTGGCGTGACACCTTCTGGAAAGCTACATTATCACAGGATGCATACCTGGAACCATTTTAAGCTAAACCTTGAGGGATTATATTCTTGCCAAGACCCAAAGACATAAGCTGAAATTGCGTCGCATGCGGGCAGCTAGTCAAACTAATAAGAATTAGGCATTCGTGAAATAAAATTTTACGATCGGTTTGGATAAGGTTTAGCGACTTAACCCCGCTTTGTTTTCGCCGTTACTAAATACGATAAACTGTCAATTTAAATGTACACGCGTATTCAAAAATACCAGGAAAATTGTTTTGCTGGATTCATTCATGTTGCCAACACGCTGCAAGCTTTTGCACAGCGAGAACAGAATACTACTTTGCTGAGGAAATATTGTGGAATTGCACACTTATTTCGCAGAAAGAAATTTTATATGCAATTTGACAGCTTTTTCACGTGAAACAGGAACAGAATATTATGCTTTATATAAAAAAAAAAACGCAAAAGCCGTCAGCAAAAAAAAAAAAAAAGTAATTTTCAAGCAAAAAAAGTTAATTTCAATTCTCATATAAAAATTTAATGGCGGTTTCGTTTATACCAATAAATGTTAATAAATGAAAAGGCAAACTTTTTTGTAGAAACGAAAACCATATACGAGTATAGTTAAGTTATTCATAATCCAATAATCGGATCTAAACCAAATTGCTATGGAGCCATCTCTGAGATACTTCCTTTCCGATAGAAAATCAAAATCCGACAGAAGATCTAAATCCATTGACATGGTTCAAGGTTATCCGGTAACATACATAATACAAATATATATTCCAACGAATTGACAACCTTGTCCTTTTTTGAAGTCTGTTGAAAATAAACGCGATTTTGCAGCCGCTCAAAATTTGCACCGGATTCGATTATTTTTAGGGTTCGGGTAAACAATGAGAATAGTCCAAGGAATTAACTCTCGTCTTAATTTTCATTTTAGTGGAAATAAATATCTTTTATTAACAATAAGACGGTGAGGATAAGAGTGAAATCATATTTTCAATTTAATTTTACAGACGTTTCAAGTTTTTTTGTTATACGATTAATTTGCGTAATATAAATACGAAGACTTACCATTACTTACTTTTGTTAAAAATCCTGCTGAACACGATACGCGAATTTTTGAGCTTTCCGCCATTATATAAAATATTTTATTTCTTAAAGGCGGATTTATCGTTTTAGTTCAGAACTTCTTCATATGTGGTTGCTGTTGCATTTCTCTCACAGAGAGTGAAAAAAAACAGCAACCAAATGGAAGAAAAAGTTCAGTACTAGAACGATGAATTCGCGTTAAAGCAGTTAAAATTCATTAATTGCACGCACACTAAAAAAAATGCTCTGCCGAAGCTGCCCACCTCCGTTTAAGATCCTAGGTAGACAAAGTCTTCCACTACTTCAAAGTTATAACTGCCAAAAGTGAGGTGTGCCGCAATATGCCACGACTTCTCATGTGTTGCCACAGGGTACTTTGCCTTGTCCTCGTCCACTGGTAGACGTGCGCCTGTAGCTTCGTTTTATAAGCTGAAAAATGCAGCGATGCCGTCTCAGGGTTTCATGCAGAAAATATCAATATCATCCGCATACGCCAGCAGGATAGTTTTTTTGTTGCATATGGTGCTGCTGCGTTTCAGATTTGCTGCTGGTCTTAGATACAGGAAAATACTTTATATTTGGTTGAAGCCCTAACTTAGCTAGAGAAAACCTTGACCAATCTCCTTTTTTATATGTCGCCATTTCTACCATCCACTGAACTGCATAAAAAAGTTTAGTATTCGACCTGGTGAAATTCGACATACCTACTATAAAAAAGGCACTGCGTTAAAGCAAAATTTCTTTAGCAGAAACCCTGTTTTTTTTTTGTTATTTCTCTAAACAAACATAAAACTAATGTGTAAACACTTACACAAATATGTATATGATTTACTGCGGTACATCACGACGCACATAAATATGTATTTAAAATGGACGCGAAAACATTACTGACTAAAACGACTTCACAAATGTACTTAATTTATATTCATAATAACACAATAACACAATAACACATAAAGCCAATTCATATCAAGCTGCAATGCATATTTTAGCTGAATGTATTCTTTCACTCGAGACAAAATCTTTTTTTTTTTGGTTTGCAGTAGATTAAGTGTTTGAAATATCCATAACATGAAAGCTTTTTATTCATTTTACGCATTATTTCCCTCTCCCATAGGCTTGCAAAGTTCATCATAGCTGGAGTTTGGTTCATTGCCTTGGCCACGGCGGTGCCCATACTCATCGTATCCAAGTTGACACAGCCGGAGCGCTGGTTTGTCGAGTGTCAGCGGTGAGTGAAAATCATTTATATTTTACACTTTTATCAGCAGGATATGTATGTATATTTATGTATAAACGTTCCTCGGAAAATATGCATATTTAAACACAGGAGAGGTCGAATGCCTCCGAGAGATAATTTTTCAAATTAAATATATGAAAATTTATACACGACAAAGTTGGCAACTTTGCTTTACACAAGCGTATTTAGACAAAAGCTTATGTATGTATGTATGGGGGTATGTATTCACTGGAGCATTTTATGAGCTATGCTGCTGGAATGGGGTTTGCCTTGTAACATTTTTCAAAACGCTTTGACCCATTTATTTTCTTTTGACTGCCTGTATCAAGTTGACATATTTGTGGGGAACTGCAAATACAAGGAAGCATTCTATAGCGCACATTTCTAAGTACTCAAGCTGTCAACACAGTCTATGGTTGCCGTGAATAGTATTCACTGAATACTGGTTGGTTGCAGAGATTTGCAAAATATGACATTTTCAATTATGTTGGCTCGCGACAAAGTACGATTCTGAGATGGTAACCAAGCAAAGCAACCAAGCGGTGAGGGAAAAAAATGTGCAAGTAAAAGATTAAAAAACAAGTTGAAATATGAGCACAAAGTCTGCTCATAAAAGTAGTGCGGTATATATGTACATATGTAGATACTCGATTTGTTTGTTGGTTTTGCTCAAGCCCACACAAACTGCTGTGGTGTAAGACATAGCAGTGAAATATGGAAAATACACTATGTGATGGACTTAGAATGCATTTACATAAATGGTTGCAAACTAGTACGCTCACTCAGCCACTTAGCAGCGAAATTCTCAGTTTCATTTTACGTAGCATTGCGGTCTCGTTTATGATTGCAAGTTCCTGTCGCGCAGTCATTGTATCTGTTGAGTGCTACTCGAATACATATATATTAACGTCAGCGCCACCGCTTTTCAAGTGTAACACGGCCTAAATGATGGCTTGATTAAGTGCGCATTCAGCGGAGATGCGACATGCAACGGATTTGCAACATGACAACGCCTCGACTAGAGAGTTAAACTGCTGCTATAATAAGCTGCAAAAAAAAAAAGACGCGAGTTTACTGCTACACTAAACTTTTACAAGACTTTTGCAAACTTTTTTAGCTGTAGTCAATTTTAAAGGTCTCAAAAGAAATATGCAAAATACTATAAACTTGAAATTCAAAACAAGGTTCCAATGAAAGTAAAATGAAGACTTGGATGAAACTCTATTATTTTGATGATGACCACGGTAAAAATTTAAATGATTATCATTTTAGGCTACACAAGTGTTCACGTTCAACAGACATACCACAGATGGTACGAGATGGAGAAGACCTCACTTCCAATTAGCGTCAGCTGATTTAGTGTGAACCTATGCTATCAGTTATAAAGTTGCAATGCTCCATTTTTACATGGAAAAAATGCAAGGAAAAGTCGGAATTCTGCTCCATGAAATTTTTGATAGCCTTAAACTGAGTAATGAGGTTATATCTCTCGTTATTTCAAACCCTTATTTCAACGACTGGCGGAAGGATACTTAGTTTTAAATATTCAATTATTTAACAGACAAATTCCATTTATACTCATATGTATGTTTGTACAAATATGTATAGATATCAAATACAGATTTGAAACTGTTTATATAGTATACCTAATTCGTTTTTCATTGTTAGAACATAGAAGAAATATGTATGTATCCTTAGTTAGCCTGGGCGTATGAGAAACTTTTCGTAAACGAGCATTAGTCACAGGTAGGCCTGGGCGACGTCGACTGCGGTGCGGCCTCTGTTTGCTGTGTGTCGCAGTATTATACTGTTCCGCAAACCCTAAAACTGTATACATAGATATATTTTTCCCAAAGTATTTAATGTATGTGAATAATAATAATAATAATAGATTGGCGCTTACACATATGCTAGTCTTTGGCCGAACTTCTTCTCCGATTTGTGGCGTCTGCCTTGAACTTTTATTAACCGGATATCTGGATTTTATCCGTATACGCGAATATTCGAACGTATATGGATCGAAATCGATAAATTGTGATAACTCGATAAATTCCTGTACATATATACATATGTATAATATATTATATTATGAAAAATTCCAAAAACTTCGATTCCATAAAGTAAAATTTTCTATAACTACCAACTAATTTTTATAAATTATTAAAAATCGGCAACTCCATAATTTCTAATAATACTCAACTCAGCCATACAACTGCGATATATCCGTGAAGATTATAGTTGGACCTCTCTCCAGAGGCTGCCATTCTTCCATTCGCGTCATGTAGCGATGCGCGCAGAGAAGGATCTGTTCGGGCCAGCCTTGCAACGCTTCAATACATTTCTTCCGGTAATACTTAAATTGAAACTTTGAAGAATCGTAGAGTACTCTGACGACGGGTTAAATGAGAAGCCAGAACGGTTTAGCCTAATGGCGAAACAAACTGCGGCAACATTGCCCGTAACATCTGCAAGTGCGATACTGAGCTTAGTGTTAAGCGCAAGATTAGGTATGTTCCGAAGCGCTCGCCCGATTACAACGATGGCTGCCCTTTGCATGCGCTCTATCTTACTAACAAGTGCACGACTCTTCTATGTAGTAGATTCCACCAGACAAAGATTCATATCTTCCTCATGGGGTTTTTATATCAGTAAAGAACCACTGATGCCTTAGTTACTCGCTCCTCAATATTTCTTATTCTCCAGGATCATGGCCAAGAACTTGACCACATCAGAGAGCACAAGTGAACCTGGGTGTGAGGCACTTTACATATCCTCGAAAATAATAAGAGCTTCGTCTTTCCAGCCAGCAGACCGATTTGTGACCAAATTATCAAAGGACACTCATTCACAGTCCCTTCACAACCCCTTCAAGAATGAGTTAACCGTATTTCGGTTTATACATTCTCTTTTGAACGGTAACATGCATATGTACATATGTATTGAGGCCCAAATTATCATACCATCCGGAGAGTTACACCTATATATGGGATTTGAAACAATCAGGCAGGATTTCCAAATCACTTCCAAGTGAACTTCAACCCCTTTCAATCTGAGTTCAAAATGATTTGGGTTGAAATTCACTCGGAAGTCAATTGCAGAACCTTCTTGAGTAATGCATGGTTTACCTATAGCGTAATTACCAGCTGCTTTTAATTAGGTAATTGATGTAAAGTTTAAAATAGCCATATCGCCATAAATACCTACTTATTTTCATTTTATGAAAACTGCACCTCTGGGACAACAATTAGTCCTCAGTATAACGCGAAATCATTTTCATTACAGTAGTCCCATACACAGTTGCAGAATAAAGCAAAAGCAAACAAGAAATAATGCGGCAGCAGAAAATAAATACTAAATAACCTAGCGAAAAACCACATTTACGATTTTAATTACATTGAGTAAATCACCGTAACTCAAGTGTTATCATTTGTCAAACAGTCAGGTAGCAAGAGGCCGCCAGAAAATCTAGTAAAAGAGTTAAGATAAAGATAAAGCATGTTGTTAGAAGAGAATACTTAAAAAGGAAGCCGAAAGTAATAAAAATGATGGATACAAGCTGGAGACGAAACAGCTGACCATCACATAAATGCAACATTGTGGAATGAGATAGGAAATTTAATTTTTCTAAACAAAATGTTTCATGACAACAAATAGTAAAGGCTGCGCTGGTGCGTATGTAGCTGTGTAGAATAATGCGGCTAACTCTTTTATTTGAAAAGAGAAGCAATGTGAGTGTAGATAGAGTATCTTTCTTTGTATACCACATGCATTGCTTTGGTAGCTACTACACTACACAAAACCACAAAATGCTATTTTGTTGCCATCAACTTAGACTAACGTTTTCCTTCTACTGTTACAAAAATTCGTGCAAATGACAAAGGAATTCTGAGTGCATTTGGCATCCTGTTAAAATGTTATGAGTGCATAAGTATTCATGATATTCTGCACTCAAATTAGATTGTAGTAATATGTGTATGTTCATAAATATGTATGTATGTACCAGACATCTGCAACGGGTACATCATTTTCATGTATATTCGAGCATCTAACAAAAACCGTTTTGCATCAAACTCGTTCAATGAGCGACTGAGTTCAGGACGTCATAGCATTCGATTTCTTTTCATAAATATTTGATTGGGATCGACTGCTCGAGTTTTAACTCGAATGTGCACAGAATATGCTTGTTTGGCTATGTTCTATAACAAACTGCTTGAAAGTGGCTATCGCTATATCTACCGCGTTCTGTCCCAGGGAGGTTTTCCCCAAAATCATCCGATCGTACTTTTCCCTGTCAGTTTGTCAGCTTTGCAATTACCATCAATTTTCCATTGTACCCGGCAACCATACATATGAGTTGAATTATATGTAAATATGTATGTTCTTGTTAAAAAAACAACGGCATTCAGTGGTGGACTTCACTCTGTCTATGCGTGAGTCGAAAGCTTTCAGGTCTGCCTTCATGCGTTGTATTTTTAAGATATTTTCGACCACTTGTTGACATAGAGTGGTCGAAAAAATTATAGCCGCATCATATTTTGACACGGTTTAACACATCCTTTTTTTTGTAATTTAATTTTGGTTATTTTTTTTAAATAAAAATATAGTTCTTTCTTTAGCAGAACCCGTGTAAATCCAAGTTTCCTTGAATTCTAGTAGAATAAAGCGCAAGTTTTAAATCGCTAAAAATTACCGTTGATCTTTTAGAATTGCCTCATAAAAAAGTCCAATGGTGCCAAGTCGGATGATCTCAGTGGTCAAATGACATCCCCTATACGGGAAATTATGCGCCTGAAAATCCTATGTTACAATGAACAATTTCCACTGAATTATCCGATGGCGTCAGTTGTTTTGTGGCCTGAGCGTTAAATGGATGAATGGCTTACAAGGCAATTCTGGCTAAAATAGTTAAAGCTCCTTCGTAAGACAAATGAAAGACAGTTGCCAATATAGTTCGAAAGACTATTGTTATTCTGGCACAAAATTCTTAAATAAAAGCTCCCTCATTTACCAGTCGTGGTGAAAAGCTATTTTGAGCAGTGTACTATTACTATTTCGTTTCGTTTATTACTTCAACAGTTCGGTACAAAACGAAAACAAAACTGCTGAGTTCACTTTGGCGATAGTACACTACAGTAGTTTAGTGGTTACAGACGAAACAACAAACGAAATGAATCGTGCAGGGAAAATATATGTATGTATGTACATATGTATATGTAATAACTAAATACAAAACGAATGGCTGCAATGAATAGAAAAAAATAAAAATGTTTTTTAATTGAATTGGATATGGAAATTTACAGAAAAAAATATTTTTCACGTAATTGAAACGTTTGCATACATATAAAACTCACCCTATGGTACAATAGTCACAAACGAAAAGCAAACGTTTCTCGTTGGGGAAAATGACAGTGAATCTTACAATTTGTTTCTGACTATGTAAAAAACTGTACAAAACCACAAATGATATGATGATTGATGAGCGAATTGGAATTGTTTTGTACAGTTTATTTTCGTACTCTGATTTTGAGAGAAGCACTTGTATGTTATTTAGCTCGCATCGCTCCAACAGCCGCAATGGTCGTGTGAACAAAGCACGGGCGTGCGTTCGATAGATCTGAGTTTGAAATTAAAGTCAAATTTTTTTTCTTTTATAATTTCATTTAAGTTTTAGAAAAATATTTCATATATTTCTTCCTTCCTAATTTAATTTTCTTTCAATATTTAGATGTTATCTACTCCTAAAAAGGAGAATACTTTTTTCTAATTTCATTTTTTAGGAGCTTGTTTTAGCAGCTTGTTTTATTTTGTTTGGGTTTTTAATTAAATGTTATTTTTTAAATTTAATTTTCTTTTAATTTTTAGATTTCATTTAAAACAGAAAACTATTTTTTATAATTTAATTTAATTTTAAGAAATTTATTTTGTTTGTTTTTTCTCTCTGTAAATTTAATTTGTTCTTATTTTTGTTAATTTCACTTACTTTTAATTTTTATATTTTATTGTTTTAAGACGAAAAATATATTTGTTTTATTTCGTTAAATTTTTTAAGTATCTTAAATAATTTTGTCTTTATTATATATATTTTTTTGTAATTTTTATATATTGTTTTAAAAATTAAATATATATTTTTTTGATTTTATTAAATTTTTAAGTACCATTTTTTCTTTTTTATTGATTTTTTTTCTAATTTTGTTTTTAGATTTTATTGTTTTATTTGTTTTTTTTTTATTCAAAGTAATTAAAATCTTTTTTATTCTTTTCTTTATTTCAATTTAATTTAATTCTTTTTTTTTTTAATTTAATTTTCTTTTATTGCTCCGAACCACCATAATTTCCACCTATGTGTATGTTGATTTTCCACAAAATTGTACATATAAAACGGCCTCAAGCTCAATAAATTGTTGAATAGAATTTAATAAAAATATATATTTTTTATTTGTATTATTTAGGTGGATATTTTCCAATAAATCTGTGTATTCACTTTTCCAGTTGCGACGTTACTGACTTAAGTGAGCTCCTTAATCTAAATAGTCCACTAAAGTTCCATTGCGCTCCGTGTTGCCGAATCGTAACTAGCGAACTAAAAAATACATAAGATTTGCAAAGCGCTTGCACGGTGCACGAATTTTCACGGTTTGCAAAGCAGTCTCATAGGAAAACCGGTTTTTAGCATTCAATCCGTGCGCCGTGCATGGGTTTTGCAAGACTTCAAGAATACCCCTACTCTATATATTTTTGGTTTGAGGTGCTCTTACGGTTTCTGGAAGACTTATTACGATCTTAACGTTATTACTATGTATGCATAGTCAACTAATAGTATTAATTAACTTAAAAACTTTCAGACATTAGAGTTTTTTTTCCATCATAATGACAACTTTTTCAATCAGCGAAATGCACAAATATTTTCATAATTTCACCTGATTTTTTCAGGCCATCGCCTGTGGTGGCTCATTGTCGTAAGACAAGTACATTTTTGTTTGAATAATTTAATTACAAACACTTTATTGTTCACTTCGCTCTCATTTTTATGCGTGTTTCAGATACATTTGTCGCGAGGAGTGGCCGTCCAATGAACAAAACTACTACTACACTTTGGCGCTGCTAACACTGCAGTTCCTCGTCCCTTTGACCGTGCTCGTCTTCACCTACACACGCATCGCCTGCGCCGTTTGGGGCAAACGACCGCCTGGCGAGGCAGAGAACTCACGCGATCAACGGATGGCACGCTCAAAGCGAAAGGTAAGTAATGATGCATGCAACAGCCCTAATATACATATGTATGTAAATATATATACTACTACTGTATGCACATACTTTGAACTATGCGGTCCACTAATTCCATTTTGAAGTACTCATACAATATCAGTTGCCAAGTAGAAAAAGTATCAAATCGATAGTTATAAAAAAATGAGTATATTACTTGCTTTAACAAAAACAGAGAATCTGTATGCTTATTTGCATAACGATAAACAAACTTAAAGGGCCCCCTAAACCACATAAAATCATTGCGCAACCCGAGACATGTACAAGTCAAGTCTGATTTTTTCTTCTACATCAAAGCGTGCCATGCGAAATACGAAAAAGGTAAAAAATTTAAATTGAAAAAATTAAAATTGTTGCAACTTTCTTTCTTAGTAAATTGGTTCGCTTCTCGAAGCATTGATCCATCCTGTGCCGCGCCCAGTAATCAGCGGTTGTGCTGCTGAGTTGGGCGAGCTTTCCAAAAGCTGCTATTTAATCGCTGGTTTGTATGGAAAATGTTTCACATGCAAATAGATTTTAACAATTTAGAATTTTTGTGAGAAAAAATGTAAAATATTTGAGATTTTCGAGAACAAATAATTTGAAAAAAAATCAAATCAGCTGCTATACTGATCAGGCGAATTAATATAAGGTGATAGCAGGAGTACAAAAACAAAAATTTACATACATTTTGTTTTTGATTTGGCGGCAAAAACTGTCAAAATTTGTAATAGTGTGTGTAGAAATTCAAACAAAATTTTTCAATTTGATATCAGAAGCCATGCGGCGAAACACATACACAAAATCAGCTGAGCTAGTAACACCACCCTATATAAATTCGCCTTGATACTGATATTACCTGTTCAATGTGCCTTGGTTTAATTGTATTTTTGGAATAAACAGAGTTCGTTTTCCTTCTGTCAGTAAACTGTTTATTTTTTTGACAAATAGTATAAATAAGCAATGGGAAATAAGGCAAAATTTGTTTTATTTCCAACCTTTGTTGGAAATAAAGCAAAACTCAGATTTTGGTATTAGTTCCCATTTAAAAGTGAAATAAAGCAAATTTTGCTTTATTGCCGTTTGTGTTATTTCACCCCCCATACGTACACGTCGGTGAGTGTTGGCACCTTTAATCATGAAAAAATTAACGGTACTCCTAAATAAATAAGGCAAAATTTGTTTTATTTCCAACCTTTGTTGGAAATAAAGCAAAACTCAGATTTTGGTATTATTTCCCATTTAAAAGTGAAATAAAGCAAATTTTGCTTTTTGTGTTATTTCACCCCCAATACGTACACGTCGGTGAGTGTTGGCACCTTTAATCATGAAAAAATTAACGGTACTCCTAAATTTGTGTCTGAGAATTGAAGTCGGTTTTGCTTTTTGCATAAAAATTACTTGTTTAATAAAAAGTTCTATAAACTCAACTTTCTAAAGTAATAAAAAGTTTTACAAAAAAATTTTAATATAAATAAATTAAATAGTCCAATGAAATTTTTAAACTTTTATGTTCATTTTCGTCGATTTCTGGTTGCTCATTTTTTTAGTACTTCGAATACCGAAAATTAAACTGTACTTTTATTTTTATCATGTAGCTGAATTTGGTGAAACGAATTCGAAGTTAGCAAAAGCCACCCCTTGTGTGCGCTAATGCTAAGTGCTCATATTTACTCAACTTTAAACACTGTGTGTGTAGTTTTTCTCTACGTGACAAATTTGGTATGTGAAAGTAAATAAGCAGTGTTTAATTTGGCATACACTAGAAGAGGAAACTGGTTACCTCTCTTTATATGCGTAAATTTACACAAACATTTTTTAGAGAAAATTTTAAACATTTTATTTGTAAACTGTGAAATTGTGAACAATAAATGTTTACAACTCAAAAAACAAATTTGAAATTTGTTCTACGCCACATCTTAAAATGCGCAAACTTAAACAAACATTTTTTTTATAGTGTTGGCAATAATAAGGGTATACGTTTGTACATAGGTATTAGGTATATTTACATGTAACTTTTTGCTACTCTGATGTAATGCACAGCTGGTGTATATGGTCCTGCCCTAGGACATAGCAATGTTAAACGGGCCACATTTTACTACATATACATTTCGGTTAATTTTGAAGTACTATTTGACCCCCAGGGAGTACTCTTGATATGCGTGCATGGAGTAGTCGCGATTTTTGCAGGGATGTGCGTAACCAATTCACTTGTAAAATTCAATACATACATATATCGCATATATGTACATAGTTGTAATTCAGATTTATGTATGTACGTTGCGGTTGTGTCTGCAGCAGATAACAGCCATTCAATTGAACTGTTGGTATTCATGGCAGCTGTGGCAACCATTTGCATTTGACAATAAAGGAGCTATTTAAGAATTGATGTAAGTGTGTGTGTGTGTGTGCGCTTAGGAGTGCGTAGATATGCGTAAGTAGATTAGCATTAAGCATTAACTAAGCTCCAAGCTGGGAGCGTATATGCGCTATATAGTGCCACTGTTGTCGCTTGTAACCGCAGAAAGTAATTTACAAGTTAGCTGCAATTGTGCTTTGAACTTCGTGAAGATGCAACTACATTTACTTGTCCACATGCTGGCGTACATATGTATGTTCATACATCGTAAATGCGTGTGTGCTTTTACATTTTAATGCTTCAGACAGCTGCGGCAACCTTAGATATGTAGTCGCCGACAACTGGAAATTGCTTTTGCTCAGAGCTATTGTAAGTTCGGAAAGTGCAAGGCGTGTGGTAACCCTGCAGGTAACGGGGCTAGTTTGTAGCTCACTATTAACTAATTAAATAGCAGTCGACTAGTGGTAACTATTTCTTTTCTTTTAGCGGGAACTAAGTATTTTTGAAGGGCGATGGTCGCAAAATTTTGAGAACTGGTTTCATCTGCATTAGATGTCAATTAACTTGTAGCTAACTACTTTTGGACATAAACTATTAATAAAAAAAATGTTTTCAAATTTTTAATAGTTTTTTTAATTAACTATTAATTATAATTAATTATTTTATTTAACATTACATATTTGCTTATTTGTTTACATGTTCTTTTGTAGGTGGTCTCATTATTTTTCCTGGATACGAAAAAGAATCTACGAAGTGCAGAAAAAAGTGTATTGAAAGTAATTTTTGAATGAGAATATTTAAATAGAAACTTGTAAAGAATACAAATAATGTCTTCATAACTTAAAGTTAGTTTTGTCATAGCTAATTAAAAGTTAGTTATTTATCGAAATTCCGCAAAAAAGGCTAACTAGAAGTTGGTTATTTTAATCAGTTGCAACTTTTTTTCTACAGGGAAGGTACTGCAGGTAACAGTTGCTTAGTTTTGGTTATGCTTCTCAAATCTTTGCATGCATAAGAAAATAGAAGCTTGCTATTGAAAAACTTTGGCAATATTGGTGTGTTCTAAGGCGTGTTGACGTTGACAGTTTTGTGGGCGTATGACAAAGAATCTTTGATATGTGAAAAAATCGTGAAAAAGAACTCAAAATTCTGGAATACTCAATAAATTTAGAAGCTAAATTTACCTAACTAGATGTTTGATGTGTAAACATCTCAGCAATCGGTATCGGTAAAATTTTGCATAACCCAGCAGAAAACTTATAACTGCTTCTTTTGTGTACTCAGAGCTATTTCAGGACAATTTCTGGAATAGTGTAGGACTATTTCGGGATCTTTTCAAGACTATTTCGGGACTTGTCCGGGTTTTTTTTTTAAGACTATTTCGGGACGTGTTCGGGATCATTTTGGTACCTGTTCAAAACAATTTCCGAACTATTTGAGAACCATTTTGGGACTAGTTGTTGGCCATTTCAGGACCCGCTCAGGACTTTTTAGGGAATATTTTGGGACTCGCTCGGGATGCTTTTAGGACTAGTAAAATAACATTTCAGGACCGTTTCAAAAAGTGTTCGAGATCCTTCCGAGACATTTTTATCAGTTTTTATGTACCGCTTCAGGACTACTCCAAGATAATTTTGGGTCTCGTTGGGTAAATAAGTAGTAAGTCACCTCTCAGTCATTGCATATGTTGCAAAAGAAGTTTAAACACAAATTTGCGACTTTTTAAGCACCATAGTCAAACAACTACAAAAAACCCAAAAATAAATTGTTAAACCGCTTTTAGAAAAAAAAACGTTTTTGTTTATTATTTTTCGATGTTGGGTTGAACAGAGCCATGCGGAATAGTAGCGTGCACTGCTAACCACTCGACTTTGCTTCATACCATGTTCGGATAAAATAGTAATTTGTAAATAGGTGGCAACCCTACTAAAAAAATAATACATTATTGAACAATATAAGCCGAGTCCTTTTATTTGACACCTCATTTCTTGTAATCCAACGAACAGTGCGGATTTCATAATTTTTTGGACCGATGGTAACCCTACAGGAATTTAGAGTACTTCATATAATACTTAAAAAATTTCGCGGTCAAAATAGCTCGACTTTCCTTTATACTATGTATAGAAGATAATAATTTTTAAATAGGTGGCGACCCTACTCAAAAAAGAAAGTTTTTGTACATTCGAAGGCCATGCCTTTTCATTTGATATTTCATTTTGTAATCTAACGAACGGTAAAAATCTATTAACTTTTTAATAGGTGGCAACCCTACTCAGAAAAATAATGCACTATTGCACATCTAGAGGCTAGGCCTTTTCGTCTGACAGTGACGGTGCAGAACTGATGCCTACGCTTATTATGAATGAATATAGTAGTATTATTAACAGGTGGCAACCCTATTCAAAAAAATAAGCATTCGTGCTCTTATAGTTTTTTTTGACAGGTGGCAACCCAATTAAAATACTAAGTTAAACTCTCCTTTCGATACAAAGTATACTGGAGAAAATCTCGTTAATATCCTTTCAGTAGTTTTCGAGATTACCGCGTACAACGAATCTCGACTTTCCTTTATATTATGTATAGATGTATATAAAATTCTTTTCAGATTTCGAATAGATTTCTGATATTAGTTTTTCGCAAAATTATTGCACCTAAACAATTTCCGAAATTTTAATGTCTGCGTTGCTGCCACTTCGTTCATCACAAACAGCCTGACTTGCAAACAAATCAACTCGAAATACATACAAAAAATTCGCAAAGCATACAGACAGGCAAATAAAAAAGAAAACTAAGCATTCAGTCATTCAGGCCAACATTTTTGACACAATCCGCAAACAGACAATGAAAACTTCCACAACAGCTGCGACAGCGACAAGAGCTCCTCATCGCGTCAATAACAGTGCGAAATAGTTAACAGAATTACTGACACAAAAAATTGCGCCCGAAGTGGGGGCACACAATTTTTACTTGACATACATACAATATCAACCATGGAAAATGTAGGAAGTTTTGCATAGATTTCGCGATTGTGGCTTAATGCTAACATGCAGAAAACTGCGTTGAGTTTCGGAACTGAATTTCCAAAAAATAATTTTTTCTTAACGTAGGGGGGCGGGGGGCTGGGAATGAATGCAGACAAGTGCGTTCGAAACTGTTGTGCAAACTTTTTGATGAGTATCACAAACACTGCACTTCTCGCTTGAGTATTTTGAGTGGAACTGTTTTTGGTATATACCTACATATGTGTGCGTGTGCATTGTTAACAAGTTTTGATGGAATATCCTGCAGCCAGCTTGTGTTCCTTTAGGTACTTGTACGTTTATAGAAATTTGAGAAAAAATTCAATGTTTTCTTCCACTCTCTGTATGTATATAAGTTTTTTTGGGCCAAATTTTGAAATGACCTAGAGACCTGAAACTTCACAGTTGGCTCAGAACCCGATGATAGTGCAAAAAGAAAGACGAATTAATCCGATAGGTGCCGCAGAAGTCGAGATATCCGGAAAACCCATATTTGGAATCCGACTTGGTTCATATTTAGAACGTATGTATATTAATTCCATGAAAGGGAATAACTCCATAAAAAAATTAGGTGCTGCAGCGGTCGAGATATTTGGTAAACCAGTATTTATGGTGGTATGGCCCGTATTAACGAGACACATGAACTAAAATATTTCAAGACCTGAAGTATGTTCAAGTGAAATTTTACCCGCTATTTGTGCTACAACTAATATTTTGGATAATAATTGGAATTTTGCAGAAGGTTGCCACCAGTTTCAAAAGTCAAATTTGATTAAATTATGGGCAAGCTATACTAAAATGTTAGTGCCCAACGAAAGAGTGGTGAGAAACCTTTACTTGAACATTTAGAATATTTTCAAAGTATTTTGAAGAGAGTTGCCACCTGATTAAAGAGTTAAATTCACATTATTTAATAAATTAAAGGAATTATTAAAAGTGCGTTTTAATCTAAACGGCATTGGAAAGGCCTTATTTCACAACTATATTTAGGAGGGTTGCTACATATTTGAAAAATCAAATTCAACTTAATTCGTCAGTTAAGTTAAATATGTATCCAAATGTTAGGTGAAGGAGATCCAAGAAGATTTTGGTTTAAAAATACTTTTTTAAAAACACTCTGTTTGAAAGTTTGAATTTACTTTTACTTTTACACAAGATATGTATATATATATTATACACTTTAATATGACTGTCAAACAAGGAAGTTTTATGAAAGCTTTTGTTTCAAAATATGGGTTGCCAGCTATTCGGAAAGTCATATCTATCTTACTATGTATATATATACGTATGTACGTATAACACGCGCAGGCATTTTTCATGAAGGTTATCAAATCTGCACCGTCCTTTCTAATTTCAAAAACGAAATGTCAGATTAAAGAGCTTAAGTTATAACTTCTCATCAGAGCAGGGTGATTTAAAATTATAGGAACTGAACCACGTGAAACTTCTTTCCACTCATAAAGGGCTGGACGAATGTGGAGGAAATTTTTCACAAGGATCGCTGTGACTAACATTCGGAACATCTTTAAGATTTTGGAGCGCGTTGCGATCTATTTAAAGTATTTAATTAAATTTTGGTGTTTTAACGCCATGCAGGTTTACTAGTAAATAATATAATAATACTGCGCGTGAGAAGGAATATGTAATCAAGAACTGTATTTGTGATAAATTTTTTAAATCTTTGTAAATATCTCTACAATTTGTAAATTTAATGAAAATTTAATTAACAGTGATAGATAGCACATTTTTTCATTTCATGTGTCATCTGTTTTGATCGGTGAAGGGATATTTCAGGATTGAAATCGGTGCTTTTTGCTTAAAGTACTAGCTTTTTCGTTGAAATTGAAATAGATTTCTAAGGGGAAAACCACACAAGCCTGTGTTATTTTTGATTATGTACTTGGATGTGAAATAAAATGTTTTCTAAAATATTTTAAGCAGATTCTCGCTTCAGTGCAATGAACATCAAAATAAAAAATCCCCATACGCAAATATTGCCACAGATAAAACTTATACATATCTGGCACATGGTAGACAATAATTTTCGCCTGTGGAGACGCGTCATTAGCTAAAAAGTGTTTAAACTGTTCAACTTGTGTACGATTAGGAAATAATAATGTCCTGAACGAAATTTTTTGAAAATTTCATCATTGCTATACAACTTGAAAATGAGGACAAGGAGGATATTTTTACTCAAAAGAAGGACAGAGAGGGACAAAATTTTTGAGGAGGACAAAGGAGGAGGAGGGTCCTCAAAGGAGGACGTTTGGTCAGCTTAGTTTCAAGCATTTCTGAAATTTACCGTTGTATGAAAAGCGGCCATAATTCCTCACCGCAGGAGTGCAAGCATCTTCAAATTTAAAACTATAACATATATACCAAAGCAAGAAAGAGTTAAATTACCCGCACCGAAGTGATCTCTCCGCCGCTTTTGTGACTCATCTTAGTGGAAGATAACAGAAATATACATTAGTCCACGTAGGCCAAGTTCAGCAAACTCTAATGATTTGACTGCGTGGGCATTATTAGTGAAATCAGCACAAAATCCGTAGGGAAGAAAGAAGCTCCGCTGTTTGGTGCAAGACTCATTTTAGGAAGGAATGCAGAGGTTAAGAAGTTAGTACACTCATGCACTATCAGGAACCCAGCAGATCTCTTAGCCTTACATTCGAAAAGTGCACGCCCTTGAACTGTGTCAAAGGCAGTATCCAGAAAGAGGGGCAATCAGCAAACACATCTATATATATATCGATGGCTGAGTGGAAGATCGACCTATCTCGGCAGCCAGTTCGAAAACGCTCTATCTCAAAAGACTTATCAAGAACGCCCTATTTCAGAATTTAATTGAAATACACCCTATCTCAAAAACGCCCTATTTCACTTCAAAATGTATTGAAAATATGCTGATATAGGGCGTTTTTGAATCGTCAGCTGAGATAGGGCGTTTTTGAACCGGCTGCCGAGATAGGTCGATCTTCCACTCAGCCATCGATATACGCTCTGACAGTAGGCCAGCGCCTCTTGCACTGAGAGCACTTGAGGTCACCTTAGAGCCACTTAACACTTAACGCATCCAGAAATCGTTTTTCTGTATTTGGAATCTTTGGCAGTGGCAGAGAATCAAAGTTTCCAAACAGATTTATATGTAGGCCTTTAAATCGTATCTAATACATAGTAAAATTTTGTACAACTACTAACACATACATAAACACTTTTCTTAGTGCAGTCCAAGATTTGGATGTTTCTTTCGTGAAGCGAACACCAAAATTTGTTTTACCTTTTTTTTTATTTATCTGCAATAAGTGCTGTCTCAAGATAGGAAGTAAACAATTTTATACGAGTTTTTGATGTGGAAAAAACTTCAGTAACTCTACTTAAAAATTACCACACAACTAAAAATAATGACACCTTTAAACCAAATGAGATTTTTTCTCGCGACATTTTTAGCTGTGGTAACTGTGGCGTTGCGCCGTGGCACGTTGCCCATTGTGGTATGGTGTGGCATGTGTCATGTCTTGCGGTCACACATTTAGTCGCTCCACGTTAAGCAGCAAAAGAAGAGGTAGCCCTGTTGGCCATAAGTCGAGTTTTGACGCTTACAGGCAGGCGTGTATACGATAGTTTTTCGCCATTCACTAGGTAATTGCTGTCTGCTATAAAAATGAAGATAAGCAAGAATAGCATTTAACTCTAATTTAGACATAAAGTATGTTTGGCGAGTTGGTTAGTTAGTGCTTCGGTATTTGCTGTTGTGTTTTTATGTATTTGTTTTATTTAAATTTTGTATTTTCTCCTCTGCCATGCCTCACTTTGGCTTACAATTAGGTGGCGGCAAATCGTTTGCGTCCGCGCATTAACAAATAAACTGCTAAACAGGTCATTGAGCGCACCTCAGCTACCGCGACTATCCTCGACCGCCTACCATCAATTGGCCAGCAGGCATTGCTTGCCTACTTTGCGTTTACTGCGCGCGGCGTTGTTGTTGCTGCCAGCTCAGCGATATGGCAAATCAGCGAATCTTCACGTTTGCATGCGAAGTGTGACAACTTGAAAGCCGTAAATCCGCATTGCAGCTTTGCCAACAACAGCCGCATCTCCCCCACTACTACCACCTTCCGCACACAAACTGGTACCGCAGTCGAAGCCGCAAGACAGAAAATTGCGTGTGGCAAACGATGGTTAAGAAAACGCTGCCGCCATTCACTTTTCGGCCCGCCTTCCGCCCTGCAACTACGATCGCAAAGAAGATGCCACTACCTGTAAATCCAGGAAACCAACCATCAAGGCAGTTGCGGGTGCCACCAAGCACATACAAATGTACATACATATGTATGTAGGCTTAAGCGCTTGGGTGAAGGTATTCCACGACAGCGTTTTCGTAGCGGCTGTAGCTGCACTGTGTGAGCCGGCAGTAAATGAGGCGGCATCGTTTGGTTTGTCTATTCGAATCAGCGACGTAACAAGTTGCCAAACAGGATGGTAAAAATTGTAGATTTTTATTGCCAATTGAATTGTTGCTTCTGTCGAGAGGGTGTGAGGATTTCGTGCCGCCGCCGCCGTTGCAGCGCGTCGTTGGTTGCGCGCGCATGCAGCCACTTCTGTTGGTGTAGTGTCATCCTCAACGCATAGGCTCTGCTTAGTGGCAATGCTTTAAACAGGCCGTTATTTATTTACCTGCACAGTTATTGTATTTCTTTCGCTGCTGTTTACCATATTCGCGGCTGGTGCTTCTGCGAAATCTTTTGGCGAATCTTAATATGTAAGCACAATCGAATAATGGGATTTTGTTTTGTTAGGTTTTTTGGGTTTTTTTTCGCTTTTGCTTTTTTACTCAATTGGAGAAATATTTACGCTTGCCTAACAGGTGAAGAACTGATGTGAATAATTTGAAGCGACTGATAAGTAATTTAGTATCTGATATGTTGTGCCCTAATACTTCCGCCTGAAAACTTATAAAAGGTACTAAGTCAGGGCGCTTCTCTTTACCTTGCGTTAACGAAAGAAGAACTAGAATCTTTGTAAGCACCTTAAAGATAACACGGGAAAAATGACACTGAAGATGGCACAACGCCGAAACCAGTTTGTCTCCAAACCAAATTTGACAAGGGATGACGGAAAATCGTTCCACATTACATTATAACACGGATCAGCAAATTTAAGAACTGATTGCCGTAAAATTTTTTTTAAGTACATATATTAAGGTTAACATTCATTTTTGCTAGCTTCATTAACTTTACTCGACCCGAATTTAAAAAAATTCATTTCAAAGATTCGTTACCATTCGCCTCAGAAATGAAGTTTTCGCGAAATGAAATAATGTGCGGAGATGATTTTATGGAAACGGGTAGCGAGTCGCCACTAGAATATTGCCATTTAGTTGGTAACTCGGTGCTTGCTTATCGCCCGTTTCCAAAACCTGGTGGCACAGCCACCGAACACCTCAACCGCTTGACAACAAAACGCTTATCAAAACTTTTGTTTTTGCATAAATGCTTGGTTTAATAATAAATAACACAGGTTAACAAAACAAAATAAGTTTCTGCATATTGAACCAAACCTCTATATCCCATGTTATCCGATGCCCTAAATGCGAATCCGAGATCTGTTTGCCTCCATGACGTCAGGTTCGAGGTTGATGGTTAAGTAGAAAAACATTCATTGAATAAAGCTGAAAGTTCATATATATCGGGTTTTAACTCGCTGAACCCGATTCCCGCTTAGACTCTATAACACTTAACACAGCGAAAGATCATGTGACCATCGCTTTTTTTCGAAAACCGAGTTTCGAGTTATTCGAAAAAAACCGGTTACCCATTTTTTAAATTGAAAAAAAAAACTGCACAAATTAGTTTTATTTTACATATTTTCTCAACGGTCACACTTAGTCAGAAAGCATGACCAAAATTGCAAAGTGACTGCTAAAAATAGGCAAAGCTTTAATTTAGAAATCGATAAAGCAAAATACGTTCGAGTTATTTTGAGTTACCAGAAAACAGAAAAAAAGGTATGGAAAATTCGTACTTAATAGGGTTTACCAATTTTAACAAGATTTGATAGCTAAAACAACAGTCCTTTGTCGGGAAAAAATCGAACATGTAGAACCGAATTTCTTGGGAATGGGAATACACCGTCTGTTGAATTAGACCGAATATATATTAAGTTCCTATATTATAGACAGGCTAATCATCGAGAATCAATTAACACCTTCGTCAAGTTTCAGCTTATGAATTCCAGCATGGAAGAGCTCGCGTTGCTTCGTGAGGATGGCTATACTTTAACACAACTTCATTATGAATATTGTTGTAGGTTAAACGGCGACATTAACCATCTCTTCAAAGGCCCACTCACATCAGTTCATTAGTTAAGAATTAAGACGACATGTAGTCGATTCACTGATTTAAGCACAGTAAAGATTTTCGTTCGGTTTTCCTTTTCTTTTTGAAGAAATTTTCTACAGTGGAAAATTTACCAGCATGTATTTATGTAAGTAGATATACATAACATTAATACAATTTTTCTAGTTCCATTTTCAATATAGTATTTAGAATTTTCATATGAATTCTGATGCATATGTAAATAAATTAGTTGAAAGCTCGGTTAACTCGGTATTCGAAAAATCAAAATTAAAAAAAAAAAAAATGCCCAAAAGTATTGGAAAACTAGAGCCAATTACCCTAACTACCACACTCGAATATTGAAGTTTGACAACTCATTGGTTGCGACTTTAACAAATGAGCCCAAAATTGCTTCGCAGCACAGTGGTACAACCCCATATTTTTTTTTTTTGGAAACAATTTGCTGAAATTTGCGTAGAACCTCAATTTTCTGCATGCAACATTTATGATCATAAATCAAGAAAAAAAAAAGAAAAATTGGCGTTATCGATTTATTTTAAAGCATACCTCCCTTATAAACCCAACCTCAAAAGCGATTAAAAAATGCCATAAAGAGTGCGAAATTTTGTCCATATGTTAGTGTCAACGTCGTATATGAACACGATAAATGGGCTAAATCGATTTATTTTAAAGCATGCCCTCCATAAAAACCTAACCCCAAAAATGTCCTAAAAAGCACACCAATGAATATATGGCTCCGAAATTTTGTCCATATATTTTTAATAATGTTATGTGTGAACCCCCATAAAGTGGGCGTAATCGTTTTATTTTTAAGCATATCATCCATACCAACCTAACCTCAAAAACGCCTTAAAAAGGCCGTGTAAAAGTATAAAAAGTATCAAAACGCTCAGAGAAATTCGTTGGAAGAAAGTTTGCTGCCAAAACTAAAACACACTGCAGTATATCAGTTTGCCCACAACCAAAGTGGCGATGAAGTTCGTCTGACGAAATTCGGCAGGAATAGAGTTATTTTTAATTTTGCCGCTGCCGCCGGTCACAAAATCAGCTCTCAGTGGGAAAGTAGCTTTGTTTTTCTTGCATATAATTACCAGCAAGAATTAGAATGGCAAAATTTGGTGATTCATCTTTTCGCTTTTGTATTTTTATATTTTTTTGTTTGTCATTCAATTAATGTGATTTTCTTTTTTGTTCTTTTTTACTAGGCGCTCCGACGGACGAAATTCGCACAGAGATTTGGTTCAGTTTATACTTTTAAAGGGGCCGATTAACATATTATTCCGAAATTTCGCTCTTATTTTAGTTATAATATTATAACTAAACATCCGAAAAATGGTAGTAATCGGTTTATTTTGACACATACTTGTTATCCCCAAAAATGTCTTAAAAATACAATAAATGCCTTTATTTCTATATAAGGTTACATTAAAAGTGACAGATATGCAGAACATATTGTTTTCAGAAATCGATAGAAAATATTCTGGGTTTTCACTTTTTTTTATAGCTAGAAGACGGACGGCAAAGTTAGAATCTATAAAGGATAATTTTTGTCTGCTTATACACTAAAAATAAAAGTTGTCATCAGGACGATGCCATTTAGCCAACAACTTGAAATTTTCGAGTATTTATTTCTCCTCATTGAAATATTTTTCGTTCTAAAAT
>NW_023459130.1:50257-74623 GCF_013731165.1 Rhagoletis pomonella | reverse complement strand
TATCTCAGCAGCAGCTCCATTTATTTGTTCCCGCAAATGCTCTTCGTCTTGAATTGTTTTTGAATAAATTTTGTCCTTAAGACAGCTCCAGTAGAAAAAATCTAATGGATTCAGGTCTGGCGATCGAGCGGGCCACGTGATTGGCCCGTATCGTCCAATCCATCGGCGAGGATAAGTTTCGTCTAAATGAGCTCTTACTTCACGCCCGTAGTGAGCAGGGCACCCGTCATTTTGCAGCCATAGTCTTCGCCACAAGTTTAAGGGTACATCTTTTAAAAGAGTTGGAAGCCGTTCCTGAAGGGACTCTAAATAACTGTGAGCGTTGAGCGTTGGCGGCAGTTCTACAGGTCCCAATATCTGAAAATTAAAAATACCGCACCATAAGTTTATTTTGTACCGGTACTGCGAACGATCTTCTCTCATTCCGTGAGGATTGTCTATCTGCCAACTGTGAAGGTTATGTAAATTAAAATAACCATCACGTTTGCATGATGATTCATCGCTCCAAATTATTTTATTAAAAAAGTTGGGGTCTGATTCATACATTCGCAACATTTCACGGCAAAATCTAACCCTCGACAGGTAATCTCCTTCTTGTAGAGCCTGAACACGTTGAATGTGGTAGGGATGAAATCGATGGTCTTTTAAAGCTTTGTAAACTGTAGTTTTTGGTGTTCCCGTCCGTCTATCCATCATTCTCACTGAAGTCGATGGACCTAGTTCCACTTCCTCTAACACAACTTCAACATTTACCGTTGCAGGACGTCCTGTTTCGCCGCCACGCCTTTCAGGTATGCGACCTTAAAAAAGTGGAAAATTATAGTTAACAAGCAAGCAAACAAGAAAGGTGTAAAAATCACTTACCTTCATATATTTCTCTTTGGGTCCGGGCGAATACTTCACGACCCGGATGCCGACCATTGGGGTATCGCTCTGCATAGAGTCTTTGAGCAGCTCTGGCATTACAGCAAGATTTACCGTAAATTAGGTGAATATCCGCATATTCATGCGACGTATACTGCGTGTTCTCTGTCATAATATAGTAATAACACAATGTTCGAAGGGTCCAATTTCACAAAATCCACTTTCACTAATTCCGGTAAGTAACATAAAATAATGTCAGGAGCAGGTAATAATGTACCTTTGTACTATTTAGCATGTCATTGGTCGGTAACAAGAGCAACTTAAATTTAAATCTATTAAATACATTCTAGCGTGTCTCAGTCCTTTGCCCACAAAAGCGGATATAACTTTTTTTTCTATTCGAAACAGTAAGGGTGGCACCTTTCTGAAATCTTTATTAAATGAATAATTTTTTATGTAATGTAAAGTTACAGCTCAGTACAATTTTTTTTCACCAGAGATAGTCAAAGTTGGGGAAGAAAATATCAAAAAGTTAAAAATCCCAAAATAGTCATAATTTTATGATGGTTCCTTAATATATTTTAACTATATTGCATTTGAGTATGGAGAAGCAACTATCTGGAAGTATTTTACATAAAAAGTTGACTAAGTATAGCCTGGTTTGTAGATGCAGTTAAAGAAAATATATGAAAAGTCACGATTTTTTTTTAATTCAAAAAAATTTAAATATTTCAAAAACGGTGACACTTTTACCTGAAAATTTTTTGTTTATCAGTGAGCTCACGCCCCCACCTACCTTCTCCTAAAGTTTGGCACGTTACTTCTGGGACACCCTGTATGTACCATGTATAGAAAGTAGCCAGAAAACTGCATTATATCCATTCAAAATCGAAATAAAATACTTAAAATGTGTACCACGTACAAAAGAAAAAGAAAATAATAGGAAAAATTAAAGTCTAATCTTTAGTTCATGTTTATGCTAATAAGGAGAAAAAAGCTGAACTCTTTGTATGCTAAAGGCACATCTTTAAAAGATGGCTCTGTTTCTTTTCTTTTCTAGAAGATTATTATGAGGAAAAAGGAGAATGGAAAAATTGAGAGAATTACGCTCACAAGAGCGAAATAACGAAAAAGTAAAGAAACGCAAAACTAGCAGAAACTAGCAAGTAAACAGCTGATCAGTGTATTTGACTATTGAAAATATTTGGCGCGAATTTATGTTTATTCATTTTGACAGCTGCTAGTTTCTGCTAGTAAAAATTTTACTAGCAGAAATTAGCAGGAGAGCCAAAAAACGAAGAGCGTAAGAACGAGAGAGAGCTGCTAGTTTCTGCTAGTTTTTTGGGTTAAGAAATTAGTAATAATTTGTGATAATTATCTGTTAAGAAACAGTGCTGATATAGAAGCACCATGCCATTGAATGTTACCTACATACACACATACTTAGTTGTCGGTGTAACACCCACCAGCAGCATACTTGATTTCTTTCTCTTATATCACCGAGAGTAAACTGATTTTTCCAACGAAAAGTAGAAACACTAATTTACATCACAAGCAAAGCGAATATTACAAACCAAAATAAAATCAAAGCGGAACAAGCTGGTTACAAACACGCTTTTTATGCTTCTTTTAAAATGGTGTTGGAATTTGGTTTCATACGCTGGCTAAAATAAGGTGAATAATTAGGGGATTCACAAGACGTGTTAACCGTCGTAAAATCTTAAGCTTACAATTTTGTACGTAAAATAATGATTAAAATGCTTTTAGAGGATCTCTAACTACACCGAAAAGTTTTTAAACTGATAAAAATACATAATTGGCTTAGGGGTTTTTTACGTTTTTACCATTATTTTACATAAAAAATGTTAAGCTTAAGATTTTACTACGCTTAACACGCCTTCTGAATCCCCTAAATATGTGTATTCTGTTTAATAAATGCTGCATGGCTGCATGAACACCATGTGTATTAATTCACTGAAGCATAAAAGCTGTATAGAATTTTTACATATGTACGTACTATGTATAAATATATGCTGGATTGCATTAACGACGCATGATACAACAGCATTCCCCTTTTGGCCACACACCAAATGCAACACAACCACTGGTCACTTGTCCGCCTATTGTTGCAAAGGTATGTCTATACATAAGGGATATTCTCGAAGTATTGCAAGTAGCACACATTGTATGAAATGCAAAAATACTATTCATACATAGGTAGCCAGCAGTGAAATTCTGTATCAAATACAATAATAAGATACAGCAAAAAAAATGAAGTGAGCGAAGACGCATTTATCTTGCTATGCTTTTTTGCAAAATATATACATGGGTTTCGACAATCCGTGCTACGTGCAACGGCTTTGTAAGATGTCGAGAATACCCCTATACTAAATTCAATTACCTGTCTATTCTAAGACTGCATTGTATGCAGTGTGACCGTTTTGATCCAAGTGGATCAAAAGTGATACATATTTCGACGAATTTTGGAGGGATACATCTTTTTAAATTTTGATACTTTTCCAATCGTGTAAAAACTTCCCGTAGAAGTCGAAAAACTTGCCAGAGATGTTTACAAAGGCTGGATGAATTTGCTTAGTTTCCACTTTTTTCTATGAATTAACTGAACTATTAACCGAACCGAAATTTTCCACAAATGTTTGATCCGAACCGAACCCCGAACCACTTTCTATAAAGATTGAAAGGTTCGTTTCAACCAAGTTTCAATAAATAAATGTACCCACTTTTTTGTTTTTGGTAAACATGGTAATACCTACCATGCTTGTTTACCATGTGACAATATCAAATGTAAAGGCAACCCATCTCATTTGACAGACACTTGACCCTTAACCTTGCGCGTATTTTTTTTGTTTTTCGAACCGTTTAACCGAACCGAAACCCCGGTTCAAAGACCAAAAAAACCGCTTTGACGAACCAATCCAAAAGTGCAAAAACGGTTCGAACCGCTGAACCGAACCGACCAAAATTTTTAAACCGGTTCACGTCCCTGCACAGATCTGAATTTGATCAAATAGAACAAATAAACGGCCGCTGTGGTGTAGTGGTAAGCAGTGCGCGCTTCCACTCCGAAGCTCCTGGGTTCAAGCCCTGGTCAAAGCCACATCTCAAAAAATTTAGAAAAAAGGTTTTTTCTTAACAACGGTCGCCCCTCGACAGGCAATGGCAAACCTCCGAGTGTATTTCTCCCATGAATAAAATTATAGTTTAAAAAACTAAAACCTGCCTATTATAATTGCCATTCGTACTGTAATCAGGTATGTAACTTGAGAATAGAAATCGCTGCATCTTTTAGGCGCATCAATATTACATAGTTACATCCCGAGCTAATAAAAGGAAGGTAAAAACAGCTTCTCATGAAAATACAATCGCCGTTCGGAGTCGGCGTAAAACTGTAGGTCCCTCCTCTTTTTGTGACAACATCAAGGCGCACGCCACAAATCGGAGAAGCTCGGCCAAAGACTAACATATGTGTAAGCGCCAATCTATTATTTTTATACCCGAGCGCACTTGTGCACAAGGGTGTTATAACTTTGTTCACATAATGGTGTTTGTAACAGCCAATACGAATCGAGATAGATATAGACAAATGTATATATAAATGATCAGAATGAAAAGAGAAATCGATTAAGCGGTGACTGTCTGTCCGTCCGTCCGTCCGGCTGTGCACACGATAACTCGAGTAAAAATTGAGATATCTTAACGATTCTCATATAAAAACTTAAAAGTACCGTTAATTTTTTTCATGATCCAATGATCGGTTCTAAACCAAATGGGACCAATTGTGAGACACTACCTTTCCGATGGAACAAGAATTATCGAAATCGGTTGACGTGGTCCAAATTTGGACTTAACTTAAGTTATGCGGTAACATACATAAAAAAAAATAATATTCCGACGAATTTATAACCTTCTTTTTTGTTATACTTATACCCAGTTGAACTCATACATGTAAGAAATTTTTGTTTTTATTATTCTAGGACTGAATTACACTCATGCATGTAAGACATTTTCGTTATTAGACGACTTCACAAAAAGTAAAGGTTATCAATGCGTCGGAATATTTTTTGTATGTATGTTACCGCATAACTTTGCACCACGTTAACCGATTTCTATAATTTTTTTTTTAAAGGAAAGGTGGTACCTCACAAATGGTCCCGTACTAAAATGCGCTCATTGGATCATGAAGAAATTAACGATAATCTTAAATTTTTATATGAGAATTAACATCGGTTTTTTTTTTGCTTAAAAATTACATATTATTATACGAACCAAGTACAACTGATACGTGTACCTTTTTGCAATCAATAAATGTTAAACTGTTTTTCATAAAAATTATTGGTTTTATTCCATATTGATACTTTGATACTTTGATACCTGAAATAAAAAAAGTGATACATATTGATACATTTTAAGTCTCTTCTCTGCTACAATTTTTCACAACCCCGCGGTCACACTGATTGTATGTGCGCACGAGCAGTGGGAAACAGCATCAGTGTCAACGCCAACGCCACAAGCCATGAGAAAGCATCAGAAATAGCAGCAACAATAAAAGGGACAACTTGTTGGCCATCATGGTTTTTCACCAAAACGCTGCTGACTTCAGCACCAGTGGCTGCCTTTAACTAAGCAAAGCTTAGATTTTCGTTGAAATTTGTAAAACACCAATCGACCACAGCAAAATAGCAATGAAACGGTGCAGCAACAAAAACAGCATCAAAAGTGCTGCGGGTTTTGGATTTCTTCTTGAATGCCACCAGGGTTGCCACTTTGGTAAATTATTACCAAAATTGGTAGAAAAAATTTGGGTTGGTAAAAAGGTAAATTTGTTTTCATTTTGGTAGATTTTTGTTAAAGTATTTTGTTTGAAAAACAAATAAAACTTTAACTCAAATGGAGGATAACAAATATTTTAAAACATCGGAAATTAACAGAAATTAAGTTACGACCAATTGTAAAGCTCATACTATGAAAAACGCAAAAAGTCTCACACTGTCGGGGGAGGCTTTTGATGCGTCCTCCTCGTAAAAAAACATGTGCAGTAAAAAGTTAATTATGTATTTAAACCGACGAATAGTTTTATATCAACCTTTGTGAACTTCTATTTATGTGTTTGTGTACAACATACCTCTATTGGTTACAATAATTTTAAGCTATAAAAAAATTATTTAGTAACAATTATTGGTTTTGAAAAAAAAATGTTGTATAGGGCCCCCTCTGAATTTCGTTCTGGCTACGCCCATGGCTATGCAGTTGGTTGAATAGATTATTGACTAGAGCTGACTGGCTGGTTGGGTTTCATGGATACAGTCGAGCTTGCACTCGAAAGCATTTGAAAAACTGGTTCCGTTTATGCTTGCAAGCCAACGTAATCCAATGCGCATTAATCACTGTTGTTGCTAATACTTCTTAAATGTTGCTTTTCCGCCACATCGTTGTACAACATTTGCGTCTAATTTACAAATTAAATAGCGACTAATTTCCTGATGGTTGAATGCATCCTAGCGTTAGTAGAACGCCGATAATAATTACTGTTGGCTTAGTATTGGCGTTTTGAAAGCGTGGCGACTATTGTGGCTAAATATATAAATAATGGGTCTCTTCACAATCTTTTAATTTCGCTGGATAGCCCTCTGCATTTTATGATTACACGAAGTTTTAGTAAAACTAACTCATGGCACGCACACACCAATTGGTTGTCTTGGGCTTCATACTAAGTATACAAAAAACACGTGAAAATTTGAGCTAATATTCTAATTTCAATTAATATACGAATTTAGTTTAGGTGGATATCTTGCAATAAATCCGCGTAATTGCTTTTTTCAGAATTAGCTAGTTTGTTTTACCTATTTTTGGCCACCGAAGTCCTACTTTGCAGCGCAAGCACTTATAGCCCGAACACAACGAAAACGACGAGCTACGGACCACAGCTGTCATATTATTTTTCCACGTACTCTTATGTAGATAACTATTTTGGCGACGACATGACTACGCGACGACTGTGGTTGTGGCCAGATTAGATCTATTCCTATTTTTCCAGTGACAGATAAGGTTCTTCCTCTTCAAAGTCAAAGTCAGAAAAATTCACGATTCCGCTGCCGCGTTCGAAACAATCATGTCGCCATAAACAAAGCGTTCAGATAATGAAGATAAGAAATTGGAAGCTGTGGCCCGTAGACCGTTGTTTTCAATGTGTTCAGCACTTTAGTGTTCGTAATGGTACGGGAAGACATTTATACCATGTTCTGACCGACAACGGAAACACTTTGAAACCTGAGTTTTGGGATTGTGGACTGAAGGCTGCTCACACAGGCTGTTACTTAGTGTTTTCGTTGATCCGAAATGGACATCCTTTGTTTACAGTTTTGCTAAAAAAAAAAATACTTTTTCTTTTAGTTTAATTTGGCCAGCCAATTACCAATAAATCCGAGCTGGCGTATTAAAGATGATAAAATATGACTTCCGCTTCGATAAATATATTTAAAAAACTAGTGCAGACACCGGTATTGAGTCCTGGCGAGCATTGAGCAACTTAACGCCCTTTCTGAACAAAATGATATCCTACTGCTTTGGGTACCAGATCACAGGGGATTAGATCGAAACGAGGTGGTGGACAGCTTAGACATGGAGGTAGCGGCATCAACTCCCACACGGCCTGAGCCTATCCTTCAGATAACGACACTAGCGAAGCACCACAGACTTCGCTAAGGCTGCCAATTTAGCTCTTTTTCCGTCAAATCTGGCTTTTTCGGCAGTAAATGTGGAAATGCGGGGAAGCGGGAAATCCAGCTTTATGAGAAATTGCTTGACGGATTTTTAGCTTTTTCCCGTATACAATGTAATACATACATATTTATATAAAATTACCAGATAATTACGATACTATTAAAAAAGAAATATGTTTTCAGTGGGCAATGTTTTCGTGCATCGCATGAGGAGATAGATAGAAAAAATAATTTAGTATAATAGAATTAATTTTGTAAAATGGAATAATATAAGTAATATGAAATTTTGAACAGAAGTTCAAACTTATACGGATGCAGGTGGATTGTTTTCCGATCAGGTGGAATTTGCATTTCATTCACTTTCACTACCTTGTTCTAATGCAGACCTGGAACTTTATTTAATCAGCTAATAGTTGGTGAAAACAAAGCTGCGCAATAGTATATTGTATATATAGTTATTTATCTTAACTTTTATCAATTTGTCGGAATATTTTTTTAGGTATGTTAACGCATAACTTTGGACCACGTTAACCGATTTCTATAATTCTTTTTTTTTTTAAGGAAAGGTGGTCAGAGGTGATCCCATACTATTTTGGTTTAGATCCGATCATGAAGATATTAACGGTACTCTTAAATTTTCATATGATAAGTCGGTTTGGGTTTTTGCTTAAAAATTAATTGTTCATTTCTAAAGAACTTCGATCCCTGCTGTATTATTCATTTATTAATTTTGATTCGGGTAGTATTTAGCTTTTTACTAGCGGGTTTTTACACAAATCTGCATTTTTTACTCGAAAATAGTTGGCAACACTGTTTGGTATACATACACGCAGGGTTGCCACTTCATCAAAATTTTGAGTACCAATATATCTAAGTAAGCCAAAATTAAATAAAATTTACCATTTACCATACTACCAAAATATATACAGTGACTCAAACAAGTGACCACGTGTTTTTTTTTTTAAATACGGTCCGTGCTTTAACCAAAACCATACAAACCGTCTCAAACTTTATACAAAATTTAGGAAAATTTGACAAATGTTCATCAAAAGTTAAACTTTTTAATCTGAACCTTTGGAAGATTTTTGGGTATGCAGTTTTATAGCCCATACAATTTTAGTCTAATAAAGCAAGTTTCAACCGCCTACTATTTTTGTACTTTTTCCCATACAAACATGAATTTCTAGGGGAATAAAATGCGAGAGACCGTAAGCAACAAAATTTCAAAAAATCAACGCCAGGGCAACGAAGCGAAATCCGCAATAAAATCTGCGTTTTGCTAACTTTAGTCCTCGATTGCCACGCCCATTTTTAGGGGTTTGTCACCTTAAAGAAAAATCTTGCCATAAGTACAAATATTATATATGGATAGATATTCTATCGGAATCCGCTATAAAACTTTACTTTTTGCAAAAACCCGATATTTAACACCTTACCAAATATATCTTAACATAAGTTTTCGAAAACAAATTACAAAAAATTGCTGATTCCCACAAATTAAACCATCTCGTCATAAAGAAAAATATTTTAAAAATAGTTTTTGAACAACGCCAATTTTTTTGAATCACGTTTTTTATAGAAAATTAAACAAGGATTACGATGGTATAATTTTGAATCCCTAATTTAATGGTCTTCACTATGCAAATCAATTTCAAAAATTTCAACTGTAAATAGCTAGGTTAGCTTTAGGACAATTTTGACCAAACATATATATAGAATTGTTAATCCCCTTTCTTAGATTTAAAATGACGTTAAGATGAAGCCTCTACGATCAGCAGAACCCGATATATAACGATTTGAAAAAGTACATGATTAGTCAGAATCACGAATAAATGCAAATTTTGACAGATCATATCTCCAAAGAAAAAAATAACAAAAAAATTCCTCGAACACGTATTAGCTTATTTCATGTATAGAACACACAAAAAAAATTTAAGCGAATCGGAGATCGGACATAATTTTTTTTTACGAAATCCGGCCGGCTTAAAAAATAATGCCTCAATTATGTGGTATGTTCCAAGTTAAACTCGTTGGAAATTATGTCAAAAAGCTGTGACTACCTTCAGTGTCGACTTTATTTTTACTATGCATACGCCCCATCATATTTTCATCAGTTTGTAATGAAATTCTATTTCTCTTTTCATATTGGATCAATCTTAGATCTGAAAATATACGTTCTGCAGTTGCAGAGCTATTTATGAGGCAAGTAAAGTAAATTAAAAATGAATGAAGTCAGCTCTTTATACATATGTAGTTCATTTAAAGCATTTTTCTTTAAGCATATTTGACCTCAAAACGTTTCAATATTTTCCATCAAATTTTTAAAGCTTCCACTGCATATCGATGGCTGAGTGGAAGATCGACCTATCTCGGCAGCCATTTCGAAAACGCCCTATCTCAGAAAATTTTTCAAAAGGTATAGATAGGTCGATCTTCCACTCAGCCATCGATATATACATATGTTAATATTTTCTCTTTGGCATGTATCAAAATTTGTGTATCTCCCGAAATGGGCGAAAAAATAAGGTTTCTTCCGAAAATTTCCACAAACTCCGATTCTTTGCCGATTCTTCGGAATATCTTTTCAAATGTTCAGGTGAAGCGACAGCCAGCATTAAAAACATTTGCAGACAGCTTTCGAAAATGATTTTTTTTTTGTTGAAGGTGTTTCACGTTTTTCCACACAAAAGTATGTGCGACAATTTTCTTTTATATGGCGAACACTGCCAGCAAAAAAAATTGCCAAAAATGAACGCGATTTTATAGCAGCTTGAAACTTGCACTTCATTATACTAGAATGAAATGGTCTACAAAACTGCATACCAAAATTCTGATTAAAAAGTTTGAAATTTTGGTGAAAATAAGCGGAATTTTTCTAATTTTTGTACAAAGTTTGAAATCTGAATTTATTGGTGTTTGTTGTATACCAGCTAGACTTTTATAAAAAAAAAATAAGAAACATTAAATAAAAAAGACAAAATCGGTCAAAATATCGCAATTCTTTTATTTTGTGGACCACTATATGTATGTACACATACGTAGCATATAAGTTCTTATGCATTGAGTGCAAAAGAGTGTATTTTAGTACAAAACGAAATGAAATTTTATGTTCCTAAATATTTTTTGCTTAGCACCATATAAAAGAGTGTTTTATGTAATGTACATAAATGTGATATATGTACATATATTTTTACACATACATACATATGTATGTATATACATACATGTGTATGTAATGTTGCATAACAAGCCAATTAATTCAATTATTTCTTTTCTTTTGTTTTTTTTTAACTCCGTGAAATGAACTGATTTTATGAATTAATACATTTATTTGTAATTTTTTATGGAATCGGCATCGGCATCGACATTCTTTCCCCATAAGCCGATTAATCGGCATCGGCATTGGTACCTGAAAAAAAAATTGGAATCGGTCGGACTCTAGCTCACTCTCCACGATTTCATGAGAAATGGCATGTTACTAACATGTTACTATCTTAACGATGCGGCGATTCTGAGACCAGTGTTGCCGTTTTAGCCCTTTGGTAGATTTAGCTACCACATACTTTTTTGGCAACATAAATTTAAAATTGCCCCTAATCCTTTTTTAGCCCTTTGGAGAATTTATTCATACTTGGCATGAAAAAGTTGTATATGGCCGATTCTACAGGAAAGTAAACCAGCCTGATTTTTTTTTCAAATATTGAACATATTAATAATTATAATCTATGCGACAGTCAAAATCGGGATGGGATGAAACCAACGGGAAATGTTATATCGGTCAAAAACAAGTTATACGTGTCCCGGCGTTTCGCTGGGTCACGTCTAGGAATCGAGATACAGTTGTCCACAAAATAATAGGAGTGCGATATTTTGACCAGTTTTGGCTATTTGTCTTTTGTTTATTTAATGTTTATTGTTTTTTTATAAAAGCCTAGCTGGCTATACAACAAACACCATATAAATTCAGATTTTAAACTTTGTATAAAAATTATAAAAATTTTGCAATTTTTCACCCAAATTTCAAACTTTTTAATCAGAATCTTTAGAAAAAATGCTGGTATGCAGTTTTGTAGCACATTCAATTCTAGTCTGAAGAAGTGCAAGTTTCAAGCGGCTAAAAAATTCCGTTGATTTTTGAGAATTTTTTTGGTTAAAGGTGTTTCACGTTTTTTCCATACAAAGTATGTCGACAATTTTCTTTTATATGGAGGACACTGCCAGCAAAAAAATTTTATAATATAACTATCATGTAGGGGAAATTGTCACCTTTGGTGGTCTTTTTTTGACATAACTCGAGAACCACTAGTCCGATTTTGCTCAAACAAATTTAAAAAAATTAAAAATTACAATTCCTTTAATCTGTTCATATAACGTTTTTCTATATAATCAACAGTTTTGCCGGTAAAAATAAATGTATGAAGAAAAAAAATATTTTTTACCAAAGGTGACAATTTCCCCTATATGATAGTTATATATGTATATATCTCGATTCCTAGACGTGACCCAGCGAAACGCCGGGACACGTATAACTTCTTTTTTACCGATATAACTTTCCCCGGTAGTTTGAACCCTTCCCGATCACTGACCCCTACCATTTGTCTCACAGTGTTATTGGTGTTCACTATATCTGTCAGCTGCTTCTGACACTAATTCTTATCATGTCCAAGCATGTGGCGTGCGCCTTGATGTTGTCACAAAAAGGTGAGGGACCTACAGTTTTACGCTGACTCCGAACGGCGATCGTATTTTTATGAGAACTGACTTCCGAGGGGCGACCGCTGTTAAGAAAAGCCTTTTTTCTATATTTTTGCGATAATGCTTTGACCAGGGATTGAACACAGGCCCTGCGGAGTGTAATCGCGCACTGCTTACCGCTACACCACTGTCACCTCCGGAAGAGTTTATAAGTCTATTTATTTTGATTGTTTTTGTTTATCGGCCTTTAAATTGTGAACTGATATAATTTATATTTTATAAGCTCGAGGTCCAAAGAATACATAAAACACAGGTTTTAGTTCTTTAATTTCTAATATCAATAATTCGACCTCAATCTGAGGTCATCTTCAGGAAATCTTAGTTGTGCCCGGTCGACTGGTGTTTGCATCATAATTCTCCTTGATATTTCTGTAGACTTTTGACACGTCTTTGTCTTTTCGGTGTGCTCTCCGTTTGAACATGATTGTTTTTGTTTATCCGCCTTTAATTTGTAAACTCATGCAATTTTTATTTTATAAGCTCGAGGCCCAGAGAATACATAAAACACAGGTTTTAGTTCTTTAATTTTTAACATCGATATTTCGACCTCAATCTGAGGTCATCTTTATAGTTGTGCCCGGTCGACCGACAACTACTTAAGAGTTCCTGAAGATGACCTTTAGATTGAGGTCGAAATATCGATATTAAAAATTAAAGAACTAAAACCTGCTAGCCCAAGAGCCCGCGACTGCCACACCATCGTTATTTTATAAAGGCTGAAAGCTTCTCTATGTATGCCCCCAACACAGGTAATAACAAACCCAGACTATGAAATTTGGATAGTTGTGGCTTTGGCAGGTACCAGGTAGTAAACGTGTATAAAATACCACCTCAAATTCGTGATAGTATAAAGGTCAGTTTTTATATATTTTACTCGTAATAACATTAGAAACCACGTCGTTCATTGCCAGACACTTAGCATGGTTCCTACCCCCTGCCAGACACCCTTAAACCATGAAAAATTTAAGTTATACTTTCGTCATAGTATAAAAGCTGATTTTTATATATGTCACTTGGAGAACTATCACTTGCCAGACCGTTTCGATAGTTCCTTCATCTTGCCAGACGCTTTAAAGGCGTAGGTGCGAGCATGAAAAAACTGATAAAAATTATACTTTGTTAGTTACTTATCGGAGACGGCGTTCCTTACAAGTTGAATTCCAATTTCTTACAAAAGCCAATGGCTATTCGCTATGCCACAAACCGTATTTTTTTGCAAAATTTTATAAGAAATATAGAATATAAAATTTATAAGAACTGTTCTTTTGCCAAAAAATCAAGTTACTAACGATTAAAATTGATGGATAAACAAATAAGTTTTGAATGGTCAAATGAAAGTACGAAGTAGGAGCGGGAAATAATGTTACTCATACGCCATATCGTACATGGCCGTAATCGTAAATACTCGTATATGGCGTAACATGGTAGTAACATTTTCTATGTTAAAGGTGTTTTTTTTTCAATCGCAATGCAAAATCCGTAATGTATGGCTCAAAATTAAGTATACGTGCCTCTGCGCTTTTTTCTGTCATTTTAGCGCTCCTAAAGTGTAATAGGCAATCCAACCAACAAATTATTTTATTGTAGCGAAATAAAAAGTAAACAAAACTAAGCCAAGTAAGATTTCAAATATGTGTGTATGTATTTTTGTATCAGGTATCAACGGCATAACTGGAGGTAAATTGTCTGGAAGTACACTGGTCGATTTTTATTTCTTATTTTTTCCAGAATTGAAACGTTCACAAGTGGAAAATTTTGTCATAAGTCCTGTGAATGCTTTAAAGCATTCCCGGTGATAACCACTGTCTGTATATTCATCAGGCAAAATAACATCTTTATATTTAAGGCTATGTTTTTTTCTGGCTTTCGAAACAGTTTGGCATTTTTTTAATGTCTCCTCAGAAAACCATATTATTTTCTTATTACTTTTTTTACAAACGGCACAAATTAAAACGTCTTCCATGTTAATATACTATTACAAGTACAGAACCAACCGTGATACAAATAAAATTATGTTTAAAAAAAACTAAAACCTCCCTATTATAACTGCCATTCGTATTGTCATCAGGTATGTAACTTGAGAATAGAAATCGCTGCATCTTTTAGGCGCATCAATATTACATAGTTACATCCCGAGCTAATAAAAGGAAGGTAAAAACAGCTAGTTTTATTTAAAATTTTGACGTTTAATAATTTTTTTTTTAAGTTTCATAAATTGTGAGCTTTATCATCGGACTTACTGCGCTGGTAATATTAAAACAGTACATTGCAGATTTTTTTTTTGTCATATATATGCATAATAATATTCTAATTCAAAATAAATTATCGTACTTACGTGATTCGCACCAAAATAAAGCGAATTCACAGAAATTTTTTCATAAAAATTAAAATATCTTGTCTCCGCGTTTTTTGGGTCATTTGAAAACTTGAAATTTTCCCTACAGTGTTATAAAAATAATTTTTCCCTCCTATAGAAACAATAAGTTAAATTTAATTAAAAAAAAATTCGTAAGGCTCCAACACATTATTAATTAACTTATTAGATTTTATTTTATTGACATGGACCTTTTATTCTAAAGAATTTTTTCTCAAATATACTCTTTTTATAGAATTTTAGTCTAATTTTATGTTGATATTTTTTATAAAATTTTGCTAAAAATAGGCTTTGTGGCATAGCGAATAGCCATTGGCTTTTGTAAGAAATTGGAATTCAACTTGTAAGGACCGCCGTCTCCGATAAGTAACTAACGAAGTATAATTTTTATCAGTTTTTTCATGCTTGCACCTACGCCTTTAAAGCGTCTGGCAAGATGAAGGAACTATCGAAACGGTCTGGCAAGTGAGGAAACATCTTTTGATAGTTCTCCAAGTGACATATATAAAAATCAGCTTTTATACTATGACGAAAGTATAACTTAAATTTTTCATGTTTTAAGGGTGTCTGGCAGGGGGTAGGAACCATGCTAAGTGTCTGGCAATGAACGACGTGGTTTCTAATGTTATAACGAGTAAAATATATAAAAACTGACCTTTATACTATCACGAATTTGAGGTGGTATTTTATACACCTTTACTACCTGGTACCTGCCAAAGCCACCACTATCCAAATTTCATACTCTGGGTGTGTTATTACCTGTGTTGGGGGCATACATAGAGAAGCTTTCAGTCTTTATAAAATAACGAAGGTCTGGCCGTTGCTGGCTCTTGCTCTGTGTTTTATGTAGGCTATTTATTTTGATTGTGTTGCTTATTGTCCGTTTAGCATAATTTAATAATTTATTTTTGAGCTATGGGCCGTATGTTAAATAAAACATTAAATGTTTTTCTGTTTTATTTACTTTTTAGTTTTATTTTGTCCGGTCGACCGGACAAAGCTTATAGTTCCTGAAGATGCCTTCAGACTGAAGGCGAAATATCGAACAAAATAAAACTAAAAAGTAAATAAAACAGAAAAACATTTAATGTTTTATTTAACATACGGCCCATAGCTCAAAAATAAATTATTAGGCTATTTATTTTGTTAAAAATTTTTTACGTTACAACTTTTCTATAAAACTGCGACAAATGCATTAACATTTTTTTATCTAAGATTAACAAAACTGTGGAAACCGCCCTATCTGATTTGAAATTGTCTTGGATGGCATTGGAAAAAAATAATTATTCAGAAAGGAAAGTTATTAAACATAAGTGGTTTTTATAGTAAAGTTAAATAAATATTATTTGCGACGATAATACGAAGATTTTCCGGTCAAAAATTTTAGTGTAGGATGATTTTTGACCTAGTTAAAATTTTTAAGGATAATCGAGTTTTATTTTTTAATCCTGCAATAGAAGATCCCAATTTTAGCTCAAACAGTTGTTCTGATGACAGAATAAGAACGCGAAGAAAAAATGGATGAACAAAGCCTTTTGGTTAAACCTTGCCCAAGCGAACCGTACGTGTAACGTGGCCAGTGTTTTGTGTAACGTTGCCAGTGCCCACATTTTATGAGCAAAAATTGTCAAAAACCCAAAATTTGCAACAATTGGGTAAGCAGATGACCACCTTCATTCATTGTAGATGACATACTGAAAATATTCGCTCACCAAAAATTTCAAACTTTCTGACAGAACCCATCATTAAACTTCCAAATAGTGTAACGTAACCAGTGCACATTCGAATGCCTATAACTTTGAATCCCAAGGATTTATTAAAACCTTTCTTTTACAGAAACATAGATTTGACCGTACCTGTTCATATCACCTAAAAAGCCCAGATGGTTTTGTGTTATTTAGTACACAATTCATATTTTAGAAAAAATGTGTATGAAAGTAACGTAGCCAGTCAAATAATCGGCCATATGCTTAATTTGATCTCATTTTTTTTCATTTATGTAAGAGATGAATTTTTGAACTAAGAAAGACTGATATATATACATATATGTATATATGTATTGTATGTAAACGTGTTAGGGCTGTTAACTTATCTATTAACGATTTAACGATAGTTTAAAATAGATAAATTAACGGCCCTTAATATGCTTAATTTGTTAAATGGCCCATCAAGTCGATTGACGGTACATGTTCTTGTGGTTGATGATACCAGCTGCTGGTTGCATATTTTGCAGCGATAGGAAATGTTGTTTCCCATGTATTTTGTTGTTGTGTGTTTGCAAGTTATGCAATCCATGCAATCCGTGCTAAGTGCAATGGCTTTGCAAGATTTGGAGAATACCCCTAATGTTTAACAAAATGGTAGAAAAATTATGAAACTTCGGCTGTAATCATCGATCTTTCCTGGACCTTATTTGTAAAAAAAAAAACATAAATATTGTACGAGCATGCTGGTATATGCTGGTTATATGCTTCGAGCCTGATGGTACAATCACTTGATGGAGCCAGCAAGCTGGTGTCGTTTATTTCCCCTTTTATACAAAAAGGTTTTTGGTTGGATAAAATATTTGCTTTTTTCGAGAGTTTATTGTTATACCCGAGCGCACTTGTGCACAAGCGTATTATAACTTTGTACATATAACGGTTGTTTGTAACAGGCCAAACGAATCGAGATAGATATAGATAAATGTATACATAAATGATCAGAATGAAAAGATAAATCGATTAAGCGGTGACCGTGTCCGTTGTTGTTGTTGTAGCGGCACTACTAAGCCCCGCCGGTTTCGGGTCAACTTTTCAATCATTATCGTCGAGCTCAACTAACGGCAGGCCCAGGAAACGAGCTGTTTCGATGGGGTCGGACCAAAGGGAGAGGGGTGTTAGTTGAGTCGGATTGAGCTGGCATGTGAAGAGGTGGTTGGTGTCATGGGGGGAGTCTCCACATGCCGGGCACTCATTTGGGATGTTTGGGTCGAGTCTGGACAGGTAGCTGTTTAGGCGGCTACAATATCCAGACCTTAACTGAGCCAGAGTAACGCGGATCTCTCTTGGTAACTGAAGCTCCGTCTCTTCCACAGGTGGAGATTGGGCTCCGATAACGACATTCTTAGGCCTGGAGTCGAGGTAGGTGGAGACTGACTCCCTATGAATGTCGTTGATCGCTTGTCTGTACGTCATTGGGTCCAGTGGTTGGTCTGTGTAGGTCTGGACTGCGTCCTTGTACACGAATAGGTGCCCCTGACGTGCCTGGGCGGAGGCTCCTCCTCCAGCAGTGGTCTGTTAGGGTGTTCACTTCTGTGACACCCCACCAGAAACTGCTTAGTGTCCGTCCGTCCATCCGTCTGTGCACAAGATAACTCGACTAAAAATTGAGATATGTATCTTAACGAACCTTGGTGCGTGTACCTCTTTCGGACGTAGGACGGATGGTATTGAAAATGGGCAAACTCGGACAATAACCACGCCTACCTCGCATATAACGGTAATTTTCATAAATACGAAAACTGCGATATTTTAGTAACTACTGAAGATTATTCACTCAAAATTGATATTTACGATAAGTTTTAGACGAAAAATAAGAATATTATAAATTTCTAGAAAATGGGCGTAGCCACGCCCACTTATGGTTACATGTATACCTTGGTAACCGCTGCACCAATTTCTTCCAAACTTGGCGCAGTTGGTGGCCTTGGTACATCATACCAAATGGCCGTAAATTGTTAAAATCGGACAATAACCACGCCCACATCCCATATAACGGTAATTTAGAGAAATACGAAATCTTCGATAAAGCAGTAAATATTAAAGCTAATTTATTCAAAATTGATGCTTGCAACAATTCTTTATCAGGAAATACGTTTATGATAAAATTTTGGAAAATGGTCGTGGCACCGCCCACTTATGATCACATACATTGCCGGAACAAAGTATTGGCACAGCAAATTTTTGTTTATTCTAATATTTTTCCGCCAATTTCGTATAAAAATATGGTTTATTCAACAACAAAAAACATAAAAATATAGTTCCTAAACATTGTGCAAAACTCGTAAAAATTCAGCAAATTTTCATCAAAATTTTCAACTTTTTAATCAGATTTTTTAGATTTTTTTTGAGTGTGCAGTTTGGCAGCCCATTAGATTCTAGTAAAAAACAGGCAAGTTCGGAGTTAGTCAAAAATCGTGTTGATTTTTGAGATTTTTTTTTGTTGAAGGTGTTTTGCATTTTTTCTATATAAAGTATTTTCGAAAAAAAAATGTTTGTATGGAAGAGACTGCGTGAAAAAAATTGCCAAAAAACAACGGTAATTCCTAGCTACTTAAAATAGAACGAAAATTGTTGCATGTACTGTGAAAAATTTGCTGTGCCAATACTTTGTTCCGGCAGTGTATATGTATCTCGGTAACCGTTGTACCAATTTATACCAAACTCGGTATGGTTATTGTGCTTGCTACATAGAAGCAAAGCGTTATTATTGAAATCGGACTAAAATTACGGCCGCTTTTCATATACCGGTAAATTTCAGAAATGCTTGAAACTTGGTATGTAGTGCTAACTTGACACCATACACCATACACCTAGTCGATAGAATTTACAACTAAAAAGCTACAATTAATGCCGTTATAACATTTTCAATATATCAAATCTATCGACTAGGTGTATGGTGTCAAGTTAGCACTAATACCATTTTTCTTAAAAAACGAGAGCTAAAATTTTTTTCTTTCGACAACAAATTTACAACAAAAAAGCTACAATTAATTCCGTTGTAAAAGCAATATCTCAATTCTGTCGACAATGGTGCATGGCGTCAACTTAGCACTACATACTAAATTTTGTTCGAAAAAGGGTCAACTCAGGTTTTTTCCAAAAATACGAAAGCTAAAGTTTTTTTTTCACAACAAATTTGAAAGTTAAAAGCTAAAATTAATGCCGTTGCAACATTTTCAATATCTCAATTCTATCGGCTAGGTGTATGGTGTCAAGTTAGCACTAGATACAATTTTTTCTTAAAAAACGAAAGCTACAAATTTTTTTTTCCACAGCAAATTTACAACTAAAAAGCTACAATTAATGCCGTAGTTAACTTTTACAATTTCGAAGAGTGTAGTGCTAACTTGACACGTGAAATCTTCCCCGAGCCTCCATCGAAGCCGTGCTATCACAAGACTGCATTATCTGTGGAAAGCATAAAAATAATTAACAGACTTTTATGTGGACATCGATGATAGAAAATACTTATATCGTATAGACGCAATTTCAACTAATGTTGTTGTTGTTGTTGTTTTAGCGGCTACTAAACCCCGTTCGGGGCGGTTCATCCATCAACGTTAATTCCGTTAATTCTGTTGTAACCTTTTCAATATCTCAATTCTATCGTCAATGTTGTATGGTGTCAAGTTAGCACTCCATTCTAAATTTTGTTCGAAAAAGGGTCAACTCAATTTTTTCCAGGAAAACAAAAGCTAAAAATTTTTTCTTTTCACAACAAATTTTAAAGTTAAAAGCTACAATTAATGGCATAGTAACATATTGGATATCTCAATTCTATCGACAAGATGTATGGTGTCAAGTTAGCACTACATACCATTTTTTCTTAAAACACGAAAGCTACAAATTTTTTCTTTCCACAACAAATAAGCTACAATTAATGCCGTTGTAACCTTTTCAATATCTCAATTCTATCGACTAGGTGTATGGTGTCAAGTTAGCACTACATACCATTTTTTTTAAAAAACGAAAGCTACAAATTTTTTCTTTCCACAACAAATTTACAACAAAAAAGCTACAATTAATGCCGTTATAACATTTTCAATATATCAATTCTATCGAATAGGTGTATGGTGTCAAGTTAGCACTACATACCCGTTTTTCTTAAAAACGAGAGCTACAAATTTTTTCTCTCCACAACAAATTTATAACAAAAACACTACAATTAATGCCATAGTTAACTTGTTTGATAAACCTCTGGACTTCGTCCGTCAGTTCGTAAAGACGCCTCCTGACGTGCCGTGGCGAGGGCTCTTCCGCGAGCAGCTGTCCGTTGGGATGGCCACGTCTGTGGCTCCCAGCAAGGAACGGCTTGCAGAGCATTATGTTATACTACTTTACTGGGAGCATCTGGGCCTCGTCATGTAGGTGGTGTTGGGGCGTCATCAGGAGGCATCCTGTCGCAGTTCGTAATGCCGTGTTTTGGCAGGTCTGTAGCTTCATCCACTGCGTCCTGCTAGTCCCCGGCGACCATACGGGCGCTGCATAGTTTAGAACCGGCCGGCCAATTGCCTTGTATGTTGCCAACAACGTTTCTTTATCTTTGCCCCAAGTGCTGCCGCCCAGCGACTTGAGGACTTTGTTGCGGCTCTGTACTTTGTTGACAATTGCGGTCGTATGCGCCGAGAAGGAGAGCAGACCGTCGAAGGTAACTCCGAGGATTTTTGGGTTATTCACCGTCGGTATTGTTACGCCATCGACATGAATACCCAGTGGCAGTCTGACCTCCTTCGTCCAGGTGGTGAAAAGGGTTGCCGAGGATTTCGCAGGGGATAGGGCAAGGCTCCTTGCAGTGAAGAAGCGAGAAAGTTCGGAGAGGTAACCGTTTACTTTCGAGCACAAGTCATCAAACCATTCCCAGACGCCATGATCGAACAATCGTCAGCATAGGAGACTATATTAACACCCTCTGGTGGCTGAGGAAGCTTTGAGATGTAATAATTAAACAGTAGCGGGGACAGGACACCACCCTGTGGTACCCCCTGTTTAATTTACGTGGCTTGCTAGTTTTGTCTCCGAAAATTACTGCGGAGTGTCGACCACTCAGGTAATTCGCCGACCACCGTTTGAGTCCCTGTGGGAGGGAGGAGGCCTCTATATCTTCTAGTGGCGTTGAATGACTGACAGTGTCGAACGCCTTGGACAGGTCCAACGCTACTAGAATAGTTCTCTCACAGGGGCGGTTTCGGTTTAGGCCACGAGTTATCTGAGTGTTTATGGCGTTAAGTGCTGTTGTTGTGCTATGCACTTTACGGAACCCATGTTGATGCTTCGCTGGGGTCAGGTGGTTCGTAAAGTACGGGAGCAGCAGCGCCTTGAGTGTCTTCGCTACCGGGGAAAGGAGAGTTATCGGGCGATAGGACTCTCCTTTGTTGACTAGTTTCCCCGGTTTGAGCAGTGGGACCACTCTCCCCATTTTCCAGATGTCTGGAATGACGAGAGTGGCCATAGACAGATTGAAGACCTCCGTTAGGTACGCTACTCTCGCAGGACACACATTTTTCAGCATCAACATGCATATTCCGTCGGGTCCAATGGCTTTGGAGGCTTTCGCCTTCCCGATGGCTACCCTTACCTCACCGCTGGTGAAAACAAGAGGCGCACTAGGTTTTGGCATTTTGTGCAGCCTTCCGGTCACTCGACGTTTGGCTTTATCCACCGGAGGATGCAGAATGAACGGCCGGCTAAAAAAGCTCGCGCATCTCTCCGGGTCCGACGAAGTGTGGTCACCAAAGTCTATCTCGACTCTGTCGTCGTGCTTCGTCGGGTTGGGTAACGACCTCACGTTTGACCAAAGCTTGCTCACACCAGAGGCGAAGTTGCAGGTCTTCAAATGCTCTTCCCATTTCTTCCGCTTATGTACGTTCACAAGTTGCCGAATCTCCGAATTGAGATCCCTAATACGGGGATTTCCGGGATCGGCCTGACGAAGGTTGTCGCGCTCATCAGCTAGAACAGCGATCGAGATGACTATGGGCAGATGGTCTGATGCTAGAGTCAGCATAGGTCGCCATGCTACGCTGTCTATCAGACCAGCGCTGACAATTGTTAGATCTGGCGAGCTGCAGCAGCTGCCCATAATCCTGGTGGGTGCGTCGTCGTTTATTGTGCAGAATGTCGAATCGTCTATCTGCTCAGCCAGATGTATTACCCTACGATTATTTGACAGGCTTGAGTGCCAAAGATCGTGGTGCGCGTTAAAGTCACCAACTACCATACGGTTTTCACCTTTGAGTAGCGCACCTATTTCAGGGTGATATCCTGCCGGGCAGCTGGTGACAGGGGTTATGTATACGTTAAATATTTGGAGTTCAACATCGCCTGACTGGGTAGCAATACCCTGACATTCTAGGATGGTATCCCTGCGGTCGATGTCTGCGTCAATGAGACGATACTGCACGGTGTGGTGCGTGATGAACGCTAAACCTCCGCCATTCACCCTCATTGCGAGAGTCGTGCCGAATGCAAGTCGTTTTACGAGAGTCGAATCGTATCGAAAACTTCACGTCATTACCTGAAATTTCCACTCGACTAGTGTATTAATACGGAAAAACTTGGCAGCACTGCATATTTTTCGACGATTTTCGTCGTTTACTTATTTCTGCACGACAGTAGACAATGCCAATGATGTCGAGTCGTACAATTTAGCTTAATTTACGACTCACGCAATGAAGCTGATTATCTCGCTCGCGATCTCGACGGTGCACGTTGTATCCGGCGCAATTCAACAGGGTTGAATAGCCGTGCAACTTCGTCTCTTAGACCGCAGCTATTAATATTCCATGCCTTCCCATAAAGACAGTTATCTCCTCGATCTTGCTCTGGAGTCCGTTACAGTTAAATTGCAGCACCTTTGTGTGCCTTGGGAGACCGATTGTGATGTGTGGTGTTAAAGAGTTGTGTTGCCTGTCGGCCCCCTGCTGTACGTGCTGCAAAAGGGGTGCTGCCTTGTGGTGGTGGGTGGCAGCGACGCGGGGGAGAGATGCGACGGGGCAGCACAGCAGGGGCCCACATAGTCACTCGTCCATTTTCGCGTGTAGCGAAGTCCTGAGCACGCCCTAAAGTGGCACCAGCCGAGACAAGAGTTGCACTTGACTGATATCACGTTACGATATATTCTGAACTGACAAACAGAGCAGATTGTCGGAGGGACTAGGAGTTGCCGGCGGCGGTGTGTGGGTGCTATTGTGTGTGTTTGTGTGGCTATTGTTGTGTTGGGGTGTGTGTGTTGATTGTGTGCTGCCCAGGCGGGTGGTGGTTTGCCGTGGAGGCGGTCCGGTTCGCACAGCATGGGGCCACGAACGACGTGGTCCATTGCCGGTGCGTACGTAGGCCCGAGCAGTTAAGGAGGTGACTCCACCCGTCACAGGCATTGCACCTGACCTAGGTGGAGTTTGTATGCAGTCGTCTCTGGCATACGCAGCAGGTGTAAATTTCTGGCCCTGAGTTTGACTCTATGCCAGCCCTTAGCAGAAGGGTGCGCAGAAGGTGTAGCCCTAGAATCGAGCAACGTTTGGTGGATTTCGCCGACCTAAACGGGGTTAGATGCCGAAACTACAGCCCTTGGTCGGGTAAAACCCGAGTCATTCCGGTACGTAGAACCGGCTGTCGTGGTTTGCCCTCAATGTAATAGTGAAGAAAGTTTGGAACACTCAGTTTTCTTTAGCAGTAGATTTAACGCGATTAGGCCAAGCTTCCCATTTCTTTCCACATTCCGTACACTAAAGAACTAGTATAAACTGGTACGCTTTCTGAAAGAAACTGATATCAAAGTTTAATTTCTCATATGTACAAGTTGTATGTATGTATGTACATACATACACTTTTGTTTGTTTGTTTGTTTATTTATTGATGTATCCTAACACAACAA
>NW_023459130.1:38406-40257 GCF_013731165.1 Rhagoletis pomonella | reverse complement strand
GCATTTAGCTCTAAATGCTACTCTAAATGTACATTTATCCATACAAAATTCGTCACCTAAATGCAATTAAATGCAACTCCATTTTTGCATTAAGAATCTAAATGCTAAAAGCAACCCTGTGATCTTCCAAAATTTCCACGATTCGAACATGGTTTAATGATAAAAAGTGGCAACATTGCATTTTCGAGTATACAGTGGCTAGCTGCGTTTCAGTGATCTCCGACTGAGATTTCATTTATTGTTTTACATTATTTGGATAAACAAAAATTACGCAAATTCAACATCGATGTGATGCTGATAGAAATCTGGATCAATTTGTGATCAACTCCGATTGTTTTGTTTCCTAATTAAGTGAGGAAATTTTATTTGACAGCACCGACAAATGAATATATACACAAACAAATTTACGGTTATGGTTAAAACAATTCAATTTTTTCTATTGAGTTTGGATTTTTTTGGTTAAAAATTTATTTTTTCCTTTTCAGTAGGGTTTTTTTTGCACATTATCTTTTCCGTGAGAATTGATCGTAATAGATACGGATCTGAATAAGCGACTGGAACACGGCTGTTTGTCAAAAGCATACGATTTCGAACTCGCGTAAATGTACATTTGCTAAATGCTGTAGCATGAACGCTCTTCGAAAACATATGTTCGAAAGTGCTAAATGTTGCATTTTAAATGCAGCAAAAACGCTGCATTAGAGCATTTAGCTATAAATGTATATTTATTCATACAAAATTCGTCACCTAAATGCAACTAAATGCAACTCCATTTTTGCATTAAGAATCTAAATGCTAATGCAGCGTTTTTCCTGCATTTAAAATGCAACATTTAGCACTTTCGGACATATGTTTTCGAAGAGCGTTCATGCTATCGCATTTAGCAAATGTACATTTACGGGAGTTCGAAATCGTATGCTTTTGACAAACAGCCGTGTTCCAGTCGCTTATTCAGATCCGTATCTATTACAATCAATTCTCACGCAGAATATAATGTGCAAAAAACCCTACTGAAAAGGAAAAAATACATTTTAAACCAAACGCGTAAGCAAAAACAGCCCATTACGCGTAAAAGCACATTTAGCGCATTTAGCTCTAAATGCTACTGTAAATGTACATTTATCCATACAAAATTCGTCACCTAAATGCAACTAAATGCAACTCCATTTTTGCATTAAGAATCTAAATGCTAAAAGCAACCCTGTGATCTTCCAACATTTCCACAATTCGAACATGGTTTAATGAGAAAAAGTGGCAACATTGCATTTTCGAGTATATAGTGGCTAGCTCCGTTTCAGTGATCGCCGATCGAGATTTCATTTATTATTTTACATTATTTGGATAAAGAAAAGTTAAGAAAATTCAATATCGATGTGAAGCTGATAGAAATCTGGATCAATTTGTGATCAATTCTGTTTGTTTTGTTTCCTAATTAAGTGAGGAAATATTAATTGACAGCACCGATAAATGAATATATACATAAACAAATGGTCGACCATGGTTAAAACAATTCAAATTTTTGTATTGAAGTTTTGGTTTAAAATTTATTTTTTCCTTTTCGGTAGGGTTTTTGCACATTATCTTTTGCGTGAGAATTGATCGTAATAGATACGGATCTGAATAAGCGACTGGAACACGGCTGTTTGTCAAAAGCATACGATTTCGAACTCGCGTAAATGTGCATTTGCTAAATGCGATAGCATGAACGCTCTTCGAAAACATATGTTCGAAAGTGCTAAATGTTGCATTTTAAATGCAGCAAAAACGCTGCATTAGAGCATTTAGCTATAAATGTATATTTATTCATACAAAATTCGTCACCTAAATGCAACTAAATGCAACTCCATTTTT
>NW_023459130.1:0-38306 GCF_013731165.1 Rhagoletis pomonella | reverse complement strand
CCCTGTGATCTTCCAAAATTTCCACGATTCGAACATGGTTTAATGAGAAAAAGTGGCAACATTGCATTTTCGAGTATACAGTGGCTAGCTGCGTTTCTGTGATCGCCGATCGAGATTTCATTTATTATTTTACATTATTTCGATAAAGAAATGTTAAGAAAATTCAATATCGATGTGATGCTGATAGAAATCTGGATCAATTTGTGATCAATTCTGTTTGTTTTGTTTCCTAATTAAGTGAGGAAATTTTAATTGACAGCACCGACAAATGAATATATACATAAACAAATGGTCGGTCATGGTTAAAACAATTCAAATTTTTGTATTGAAGTTTTGGTTTAAAATTAATTTTTTCCTTTTCAGTAGGGTTTTGCACATTATCTTCTGTGTGAGAATTGATCGTAATAGATACGGATCTGAATAAGCGACTGGAACACGGCTGTTTGTCAAAAGCATACGATTTCGAACTCGCGTAAATGTACATTTGCTAAATGTGATAGCATGAACGCTCTTCGAAAACATATGTTCGAAAGTGCTAAATGTTGCATCTCAAATGCAGCTTTATTAAATCTGCCACAAACCAAAAATACAAAGGCACATTGTAATTAAAAATTAATGAATATAGCATACAAACATACATATACTTATATGGAATTAAAAATTATAAACAACAATTTGAGGACAAAAAACTCACAATGTTTAAGAACTTTGATTAACACCTAAATACAGCGTATCTGTACCATCTTTTGTGGTAGCTTTGTCAATACTAAAATAATAAACATTTTTATTTGTAATCATAAACAAGAAATGTAAGCGGCCGCAATGTTGTCCGTATCTTCTTTTCTGTTCATTGTCTTTTTCCTTCTTTGCATTATCCTAAGGCTTTCTAGTGTATATCGGGTTGACTCCCTTCTTTCTTTGTCGATAATCTTTGTGTTTGCGAAATCAGCTGTATGTCCACTTGTTATGATGTGTTGTGATAATGCTGCACTGCTTTTTTGTTTTCTTATATCTGCTTCATGTTCGCCTAGTCTAACACCTAAAGGCCGCTTAGTTGTCCCAATATACACTTTTTCGCATTCCTCAATTTCATTTCCCTTACATTTAATTTCATACACTACATTGTTTTGTTGTTGGATATCTACTGAGCACTTAGTTCTTGTGTATATTGACGACAGAGTGTAATTAGATTTGTAGGCAAGTGCTGTGTTTTGTGATTTCGTTATGCTGTGACCAAAATTGCCAGTTAAGTTGGGAATGTATGTTACACTGTAAAATTTCTTAGTAGTTTTTGTTGTGTCTGTGTTCGGTATTTTACCCGAATTGCCCCTGAAGATGCTAAAAATGTTTTAGCGAAACGTTGGGCCAGAAAGTGGAATAATGTAGTTTTATTCGCGCTAAAAAACATGGATCAGACGAGCCTGGTAACATAATATTTAATAAAATTCTCTTTGTTCCTGATTTGTAAACAAAGGTTTATCTACAAGTTACCACAACTGTCAAAATCGGCAAAACCAAAGTAGCGGTACTACTGACGGCGCCACCTTTGTTCGCTGCACCGTGGATTCGAACATGGTTTAATGAGGAAAAGTGGCAACATTGCTTTTTCGCGTATACAGTGGCTAGCTGCGTTTCAGTGATCGCCGATCGAGATTTCATTTATTATTTTACAACGCAACAGAAAAGTAGCGAGTTGGTTTACTTTCGACGGAAACTGCGTTAACGCATTCGTAACGGCATCGTCTGTAACAGCTGTTATACAAACGCACGTGTTCAATATTTGTTGCGTTCCAGATGACTTCGTGTAAAAACCTGTAAAACTGTCAAATTTCAAAATTACTCTCTTGAAAGAGAGAAGCGAGAGCGAAACAATAAGGGTCACCTGGAACACGAAAAACCACATTTCCTGTAACTACGATCAAATATCTTTATCAACCGTCTCGCGTTATGCTTGACAAAAAACAAGCGGACTTGCCTTCTGATCGTCGTGGTGAGCAAGTGCGCGGACAAGAAAAATAAACTGTTTGCTTAATTGACGAGTTTATTTGAACGTTTGCGGGCCTATCGCATACATATGCAATGCTTGACGTATTTATTTGATTGTCTCCGTGGCGCTTAAGGTTCTGTTTTTGTTTACAAATGCAACCCCGCCTATCGTTTGACACTTTTGATGAACTTGCAGGAAGAAAAACTCCGGACTAAAACCTGCAACTTCTGACTGAGAGAGAGAGCAAGTTACTCTCACAAAAGTGGTTTGACTTACAGTTTTTTTAGCACCTGGAACGCTTTCCTGCAAGAAAAAACCTGCAAATCGTAAGGTAATTCTCTAGTATAGGGTAACAACCCCTAAAAAAAGGTCCGGAAAAGTCGGGGGGTAATAAACGACGCGTTTCGGTCCCCCTATTAACAATCTGGAGGGGGAGGGCTAATATTATTAACCATTTAATAGTTATAAACAAAAAACTTTTGTTAAATTTCGTTGTTTTGTATGGGCAATTACCACGTCAAAAATGGACTAAATCACCAGTTTCCACTTTTAAAATACTATTAGAACGTCTCCGGTTATTGTTTTATGCAAACAAAATCATTTATTCACTTTTATTTTATATATTTCGTTAATAAAACAGAGTAAACAAACTTTGCGCTTGGTAAAATTATTATAACCTCAAATCGCTGGTATTGCCACTTTATTTCACATTTCATTATCTCTATTACACTCAGTTTACACTATACACTTCTTCTTCTTTTTTACTTTCAACTAAATAAAATATTCTAACCAAAATATAATAGCAAATTTCGCTATACCATGGCAGCGCTAGTTTTATGGTTTACAGTTTTTTATCGAAGTATTGATTTTTATGGGAAAAGCGCCGCATGCGAAAATTTTTAATAAAAAATCGCGCGATTTTTATTAAAAATTTTCATTATTTATCGAAGCATTGATTTTTGTGGGGAAAGCGCCGCAGGCGATTTTTAATAAAAAATTTTCATTTATATATATATAATAAATGGAAGAAGATACCGAAAAGCATTGACCACTGCACATACCTTGTAAGGAAAAGTGAATTATTACGAAATACTAATACAGTGGCAGCACTATAGCTATTTTGGGATCTCGCGTTTCAGTTCGCAAAGATTGTCAACTTCTTTTTAGTAACAAAATAATCTATCTTAGGGTGATAAAACTACGTGTTTGTTTAATAATTAAGTTAAATTATATAGCTTAATAGTGTTTAAAAAGTGAGAACAGGTGATTTAGTGGATTTTTGTCGGGGTAATTGTCCATACAAAACAACGAAATTTAACAAAAGTTTTTTGTTTATAACGTTTAAATGGTTAATAATATTAGCCCTCCCCCTCCGGATTGTTAATAGGGGGACCGAAACGCGTCGTTTGGTACCCCTCCCGACCTTTCCGGACCTTTTCCAGAATGACGCATTTAAAAAAAATCAGGAAGCAAATGCGTTCCTTTTTACCTCGTTTATATGGCATCAAACGGGGTATCGAATTGACTCATGTCAGTGTAGCTCGCTTGAAATACAAGTGCTTATATGCAACATGAAAAATAGTCGATCGAACACGCTCTCATACAGAGTTCAGCCAAATGGAACCCTGTTAATTCATGTGTCATTTATTAAAAATAATAAACATGGAAAAATAATAATTAAAGACTCAAACAGCCTTGTAAAACATTAAACATTAATTAAATATGCATATAGTGCATTAATTTTTGAAAGAAATACCATATAATGTATGAACTCTGATTAATAATATTAAAAAGTGTGTTATAACCACCGTTTAATGTTATATTTGATACAAATTATCTTTGCTACTCTGAACGCTCTGCGCATTGCCACTGAATATTAGGTTACTTAAAATTACATCCCTGTTCCTTGTTCTTTCTGTATTGCATCGTGGTGAATTCACATTTCTCAGAAATTTTACAACAAAACAAAATGAAGGTAGTATTTTATTTGCTAATTTTTGCGATTTCTATTGTTTAATGTAAATTTTATGTATTTTTAGGATATGTTGAGGCAACAAAGAAGGCGCAGTTTGAAAATGAAGTTATTAGTATGAAGTAGCAGCGCAGGCACATTTGGAAAATTATGCCGATAAGCAAGATGGAATTTGGGAAAGCAAGTGCCTACTTGCAGCATATCTTATGTATTAAAAAAGTATTTAATTAAATGAAATGGTGCTTAATAGAAATGTTATAAATCGAGTGGCATTATTTAAGATGTGCTTCAAACATTTGGCGAATTTTTTTTCATCTCGACGTGCTAGGTTACAAGTTAAGATGACTGCCACCACGGCCGGTAAGAAGCCCGAAGCAAAGGGCAAACAACCTTCCAGAAAGCTGCCCGCTGTCCCCGAGTCGTAGCTGAAGTTCAGAAAGAAGCAGGTCAGCAAACGTGCTACCCTGACCAAACGTAAACTAAAGCGCTCTGCTGTGATTGCACTAATAGGGCTTTCGCACGCGGCGATTTTTCAGGCAACTTTTGCGTTCAACTCACGCAGGGTTGCACGAAAAAAAAATTGAATGGCTAAAAATATCAAAATATAAAAAATATCAAAATATAAAAAAATATCAAAATATAAAAAAATTTCAAAATATTCGCCATAAAAAGGTGTTTGCATTGTCCAACTTTGCATTCTACTTTTGGTTGAACGGCCTTTCAACTAATCGCTTTCAACAAAATTGGTCGCCTGCCAACATTTAGCCATTCCACTTTTTTTCCGTGCAACCCTGCGTGAGTTGAACGCAAAATCGCCTCGTGCGAACACCTTTTAAGCAAACGTGAAAACTTGGTGCATGCTGAGAAATATCAAGCTAAATATATCCGTGATGGACACCGTGAGAATAAGTTGCGCCGTCTGGCAAAGAAACGCGGCCCATTCTACGTGCCTGCAGAAGACAAATTGGCTTTTGTGATCTGAATCCGCGGTATCAACAAAGTTGCACCAAAAGTGCGCAAAGTTTTACCAAAGAATGTGGATAACAAGGGACAACTCGTTATAATTGTGGCGAAAAAGCGCAACAGGAGCGTGCCTTCTCTTTTCATCCAATCAAAAAACGCACTAGGGCAAAAGAGAAGGCATGCCCCTGTTGCGCACTTTCGCCACTATTATAACGAGTTGTCCCTTATTGTTATCTACGTTCTTTGGCTTTACTGTTGTTCCGTTTTCGCCACATTAACCATGGTTTGTTCATCAAATTGAACCATTAATATGCTACGCATTGCCGAGCCCTATATCACATGGGGTTATCCAAATCTTAAATCAGTTCGTGAATTGATCTACAAACGTGGAATTATCAAGCACAACCATCAACGTGTCTCAATCTCTGACAACTTTGTGATCGAACGCAAATTGCGCAAAGCACACGATATTCAGTGCGTTGATTATTTGGCAATATTCACTGTTGGATCCCACTTCAAGAAAGCCTCCAACTTCCTCTGGCCATTCAAGTTCAACACCAACCGGCGGCTACGTTGAGGTTGGTGGTTTCGGTAACGGTGAAGATAAGATCAACAACCTGCTGCGCAAGAAGGTTTAAAGAAATTTTGTTTGGTGTACAAGGTGGAGTATTTTTATTTCAAAAATATATAAAAAAATAGAAAATGTTTTTTTTGTAACTTTCTGAAGGTTTAAACCGCAAATATGCCAAACGGAAGGCAGCTTATATTCACGATTCCTTGAATAGTGTCGAAATTCCATTGCCGCTTCTAAAGGCCATTTCAAAAGGCTCCAATCCACATATTAATTATTTGTTTTGGGTTTTCAACTCATGAATGATGCAACCAGGGTTGCATTTACCGTCTATGAAAATATTTTATGAAGCGTTCCAAAATTAGCTCCGAGCAACTAAAAGTTGGTTCAGCTCAAGTGAAATAGTTTTTTGTTAAATATTTATTCTTGGTACTTATTAAAAAAAAAATCAGATCGATATTAATGTGACAAATGAAGTAAATAAAAATCTACGAACACATTTTTTGAATATTTTGTCATAGAGACGTTATTAAATACAGACATAACGGCGTCGGGCCTTGGTCTTGACGTATATAGAATTAATGCGTTAGAGAGATAAATATACAAGCTAATCTTTTTTTTTGTTAATTAACGATGCATTTTCTTAATCAGCCTAATCGTGAGCTTCGCCAGAATTTTTTTCACCCACCCGTAGTCAATACACGGAAACGAAAAGTGAAAAGGTGACTCGGTTCGAGAAAATTAAACTCATTGTTGAGTAGAAGTTATGTTTAAGAATCTCAATTATTGTAACCTTGTAATGCAACCCTGTGAGTTGTCTCAAAATAATTGTTAAGTGTTTGTAAAACTTGAGTCTGGTAACACTATGTGCAATGTGTCAAAATTATCGCGCCAAAATAGTTTATTCTAGAAGAAAAAGAGCGCGAGGTCTCATGAAGTGTAAGCATTTTATTCATTTTGTAACATGCGTATTTTATCAGTATTTTCCTTCACAGGAAAATAAAACCAATCCAACCCCAACCGAATCCAACTCCAACCCCATACAATCCCACATCACCAAAATTTAATCAATAAATCGATGGGCTACCATCACTATTAACATCGCAATATGTACAACTAAAATTGAAAGGTTTTATTTTGACACCAGCGCGATCTTCTAGAACATTTTATTTTCACTTTCCTGCAGCAAGGAAAGTTCGATACGGGAGTGTGCTGAAAATTATACAACAAGAACATCCTTTTGAACGAAAGGACTGGCGAAGCAGTGAGCTGCAAGAAGTGACTGCAGGAATCGAGAAGAGCATCGGTAAGTGTACCTTTGGGAAATTAGGGAAGTCAGGTCAATCGGGAGCGATATAGTAGTCGTAGGTGGTTACATGCCGTTAACCCGTTCAACATCCAAAATGGCCAACCAAGAAGGGGCCGCTGGCGAAGGCGAAGACTTAGTTAGGCCCTTAATATGAGTTGCATTCGATTTTCGATCTTCGTTGGTTATCGAAGATCGAAAGTGAAATTCGTATTATGAGCTATGCAACGGTGTCAAAATTTACGTTGAGTATCGAATTTTCTGTCGAACAGAATTTTGCTTTCGATGGTGTAGCGAAGTGTTAGAAAATTGTGAAAAATGTATTATTTGGCATTTGTTTTCTTACTTTTTGGCGGGTAGACACTAATTTTAAACAATTTTTATCAATTTCATGCAGTTTTAACGTCGTGAATACAAAACACAAGCTCGAATGGCTGCTTTTACTTGTGAAAGAAAATCCCAATACTCAGTTGGCACGATCTCTGAGAACAAATCATAGAGCTGTGGATAGTTTTAAAATTTTTTAAATAGATTTGGCTCACAAACGACTTTTTAGACAGTCGGGAGTTTTTAGTAAATCTGTAGACAAATTTCTTAAATATATTTTATGTCAAAATATATTGTAAATACTACACTTAAACTCTCCTAAACATTTACTACTCTTGGCCAGTTCACTAAACTCTCATCCTCTGACGAATCGTTGAACCCCAGAACTTCGTTGTACTAATTTTTACCATGTTTTTAGTGAGTTCATTTTAATTTGCATAAATTTACATAAATATGTATAAGCACACTATTTAGTTTGCTCGATTTGTAAACAAAGCTTCTCAGCGGTGAAAAATATACTATTGTGAACAACATAAACGAGCGAAGTTCGCAATAGCGCTATTCTTCATCGAATGAGCGCCATAATACCAAATGAAAATTCGTTCGATCAGCACTTTCGACCACAGTCGAAGATCAAATGTAACTCATAATAGGGGCCTTAGATATTACTGTTAGGGAACTGACAAACGTTGCAGATTCGGAAGGTGCCAATAGCGTGGCGGCACAATTAACCGCGATGCAAGAAATTCGCAACTTGAAAGCAGCACTTAACCAGCAGCAAAATAATGCTACAACAACGGCAGAGTCGAATAGTCAGTGTGAAGAGGGGTCGGGTAATGCACTAGCAGCTGCGGTCAGTGAGCTCAGCCGCGCTTTATCGCATACACCGACGCAGCCTGTGAGCAGGTTGTATGATTTACCGGACTTCGACGGTCGACCAGATGACTGGTCGATGTTCAAGGAGGCATTTGCGGCTACCACCGAAGAGTACCACTATTCAGAACGACAAAATATGATCCGACGGCAAAGGGCGCTCAAAGGTAAAGCTAGGGAGACGGTCGAGTGCTTGCTAATTCACAGTAATAACGTCAACCGTGTCTTACAAACACTAAAGGAACCCTTCGGTAGGCCAGAGCTCCTTGTCAGAAGCCAAATTGCGCGCATTCGTAATATTTAAAGCATACCTGAAAACCGAATTGATTTAATTATCCCATTTTCTACTAAGGTACAAAATTTAGCGTCGTTTTTAACCGCGTACGAGTGTGACCATCACCTAAATAACCCGATACTTATGTAAGAACTCGTAGCTAAGCTTCCAGTGCAGCGCAAGCTGGCTGGGCACGGTACTCCATTGATATACACCCGCGTCCAACTATACAGCATTTAGGAGATTGCCTACGCGAGGAAGCACGCATCGCAAACACAATATGCAACAATGTAGGCGAGTTGCAACGACAGTAAGGCACGAAGACAGAGAAGCGCCCGAGATTTTTCCACGCATCTGAGACTGAGGAACATCATAGTAATAAGTGTATGATGTGCTCTGGTTATCACGATCTTGAGCGGTGCCAGCGTTTTACAGATCTGACCCATAAGCGAAAATGGAGATTCATACGCGATAGACGACTTTCTTTCAATTGCTTGAAATCGGGCCACCGAAGCAGTACATGCAATCGCGAACACAGATGTACCAATTCGAGGTGCACCCAGAATTGGCATGAGATTTTACACGAACCTCGAATCCAACGGGAGGAAGGCAGTCAGCAATTTGAACAATGACCGCGCATCCTCACCAATGCGGTAGTATCTCATGGTGGGCCAAATCTGCTTTTCAAGGTGCCTCCGGTAAAGCTCTACGCCAACGGTAAAACTGTTAGCTGTTACGCGCTTCTCGACGAGGGTTCATCCCTAAGCTTAGTAAACGAGAAACTCGTTACAGAACTTGGCATTACAGGGCCGAAGCGAGATTTTACGCTGCAATGGTTTGGCAATAACGTGGTAACAGAGTCATCAATGTCTGTGTGCATGGAGATAGCAGGCGTGAGCCAAAATTGTAAAAAGTTCGCACTCCGTGAGGACGGTAAAGAATTTAGAAAATTACCAATCGAAACCTACCAAGGTGCTACCCCTGATCTGTTGAACGGGCTAGATAATGTGCACCTAGGCATCGCAAAGCGCGTAGCTGACGATGGTCGCCGGGGTCCGGCTGCCGTGTTGACGAAGCTGGGTTGGGTAGTCTACGGCGCAACTGAAAACGAAACCGGTAGTAGTCAACGAATATTCCTGGTGCGATAGAGCGTCGCAGATACAACGAACGAAGATGAGTCCGTGGACCAGTTGGTCAAGAATTTCGTTATAAGTGATTACTTAGGCGTTTCATCTTCCGTCAAATGAGTTGATGCACAAGACGAAGTAAGAGGCCGTTCAGTACTAGAGAATACTACCAGGGGAGTGGGCGAGCGATTCAAAACGGGATTATTGTGGAAGAGCGACATGGAAATAACCGAATACTCACGAGCGATGGCTGATAAGAGGCTTTTAACACTCGAGCGTAAACTCGACAGCAACGAATTACTAAAAAGGGAGCACTTTAAAACGATGCGACATTACGAAGCGAAGGGCTATTGCAAGAAGCTTACAAAAGCTGAGACGTTAGTTGAATCTTCGCGCACATGGTATTCGCCACATTTCGGAGTCTCGAACCCGAACAAGCAGCGGAAGATACGCCTCGTCTTTGACGCGGCGGCGCAGGTAGCTGGAAGCTCCTTGAATTCGTATCTCTTAAGCCGTCCGGACTTAGGGAAACCAATGCTCAAAGTGCTAATTAAGTTTCGACAAAAGCCAATACCAGTTAGCGCTGACGTCGTGGAGATGGTCCACCAGGTTTTGGTACGAGTCGAAGACCAGCCGGCGCAGAGATTTCTGTATAGGGAAAGGCCCGATATGGAGATAGAAGAATATTGTATGCGCGTAATGACGTTTGGTGCGACGTGTTCTCCATGTGCGGCACAATACGTGAAGAACAGAAATGTCAGTGAGTTCTCAGAAATAATCACTACGTGGACGACTTCGTGCACTGTTTTTCTGATGAGGGCGAAGCCATCAAAATAGCGAAGCAATTGAAGTACATCCACCGTAAGGGTGGGTTTAACCTAAAAGGATTCGTATCTAATTCAAAGGTCGTCAACGAGGCACTGAATGGAGAGCAAGTTTGCGGAGCGTTAAAGGATTTTGACAAACCTAATTCTGGTCATCAGAAGGCACTCGGGATGCAATGGGACACGGAGCGAGACGAGCTGAAATTTGCTCTTGCCTTTGGTCGCATTGACCCAGAATTGTTACAGGTAAAACGCATCCCGACGAAACGCGAATTGTTAAGCGTAACAATGTCCGTGTTCGACCCTTTCGGTATAGCCGCGGAGTACGTACTGAAGGCTAAACTGTTGCTACAGACGGTTTGGAGATCTGGAACGGGCTGGGATGAAGCAATATCGGAGGAAGCGGAACGAGTCTGGAAAGAATGGCTAAAGGCACTAAAAACTGTCGAGAACATAAAAATTCCGCGTTGCTATGGTAGCGCCTTTCCAACGGCCGTCGCGGAGCTCCACGTTTTTGCTGACGCAAGCGAGGAAGTCTTTGCCGCGGTAGCATACTGGCGCATAGTGCACGGATATGGAGCGGTGGTGGCCTTAGTAGCTGGGAAAACGAAATTCGCACCACTGAAGCAGACGAGCATCCCAAGGCTTGAGCTGCAAGCAGCAGTATTAGCATCTCGACTCAAGAAAACGGTGGTGGACTACCAAGCCGTCACGTGTGATCATGTGAACGGACTCGAAGACGGTCCGTGCATGGATAACTTCCGACCACAGGAAATATAAGCAATACGTTGCGTACCGAGTCAACGAGATTTTAGACGTTACTACACCGGAGGAGTGGAGATGGACGCCTGGGGCTCTAAATCCTGCAGACTTCGGTACAAGATTCCATTTTGGCTTACGGGTCCAGATTTCCTGTGGAAAGACGAACGATTCTGGCCAGTAATGGAATCCACTTCAGCCACAAATGAGGAGCTACGAACTAAGTATGAAATTTATTTTGCTACCATCAAAGAAGAAGTTTTGTTCAAGTACTCGTTGTTCTTGCGGTTGGTTGGAGTCATAGCCTACACACGAAGGTTCGCCCATAACTGTAAGGAGGTAGAGGCGAAGAGACTTTGTGGTACGCTAAGGGTACAATAACTCAGAGACGCGGAGCTATGTATTATTCGCGTAATCCAACGGAGTTCATACCCCGAGCGCAAGCAGCAAGATTTTTAAGTTAACCCCGATTCTAGATAGTACAGGAGTAGTACGAGTGAATGGGCGGTTATGTAACGCTGACGCAGTACATTCGCGTACGCGATAACCAATAGTGATGCCACAGCGACATCACACAACCGACCGACCACCGCCTGTGGAAACATCAAAACGTGAACACGATCGTAAGCGAGATTAGACGAAAATACATTCACATTCGAGAAGAAGTTCGAAGGGTTGCAAGGAAGTGTGTAACATGCCAGAAAGAGCGAGCGACGCCAGCAGTGCCGCAAATGGGACAGATACCCGCGGATCGCCTTACTCCCTTCATCCGGCCATTCTCGTATGTAGGCGTAGATTATATGGGTCCTTTCCAGATCGCGACCGGCAGGCGTACTGGTGCTGGGAACGCCTGGTGCGGAGTGTGAAGCGTGCGATGCAGCACGCGTTGACTAATGAGCGGTTACACGAGCAGACGTTATACAGTGTAAAGTGCGAGGCCGAGAACGTGGTTAACTCACGGCCACTCACATATTCCCATCGACGCTCCCGATGAAGAACCACTTACTCCTAACCATTTCCTCATAGGTACAGCCAATTCCGAACAAACTCCTCACCCCCAAGAAGAATTGTACAAGGTCACGAGAATGCAGTGGCGCAAAATGCAGCACATTCACCACCGGTTCTGGAAGAGATGGCTTTCAGAGTATCTCCCAGATCTATGCAGACGAACCAAGTGGTGTAAGACCGTGAAGCCGATATCACCACGAGACCTGGTGCTAGTTTTCGACGTACGTTTGCATCGGTCCAAATGGCCAATTGGACGCATCACCCGAGTGAAACATAACCAGGACAGTTTGTATAGTAACTTCCCCAGTAAAACATTGCAGCGAGAGCGTAAAAGCAAAATAGAGCGTTAAATTGAGAAGAAGAGAAAACTAGCAGAAAAAGTTATTGAACACAAAAACTTGCAAGTGAAAAGCTGTTGCACTGTTTTGACATTCTTCTGTAAACATTTTACTCTTTATAAATCATTTTTAAACGCTTTTCTTTAGACACACGCACTCACACAGTCCAGTACATAATTAATATTTTGATTTCCACTCATTTTACTTTTGTTTGTGCTAAAGCAATTCAACAAATGGCGGCTTTTGACACTTATTCTTCTTCTTCTTCTGCTAACTAATTTCTGCTAGTAGAAATTTCACTAGCAAGAATTTGCAGCTCTCCAGTGCTCTGTTGCAAATTTGTTGGGTTATCGTACACTTTTCCAGTAAAAATTTGCAGGTTCCAGTTCAAATTAGTACTGGCTATTGGTTACTATACAAACATATGGTTTGACTTGCCCTGGCATTCAGGAAGCGGTCTCTAGTCACTAAGGGCCGTTTGCACCATGTCTAGTTAATTCTAACTCCCAGTTAAATATCTTTATCGACGTTATCGACACCCATCATATAACATGTGATCGATAAAGCAGTTAACGTGCTTAACTGAAAGATGTACCTCCAGTTAGCGGTTACTAGACATGGTGCAAACGGCCGTAATAGTGAGTTTTGGTGGTGAACTTGGATTTTGAGACTATTTGGTATTCAGTACGCTTTCTCACGTCTCTAGTCTAAAAAAAAAGTCACTAATTTTTCAGCTGGCTAAGGGCCGGTTGTTCAATGTCTGGTTATCACTACCACTACACTATCGACGATTTCGACATCATGCATGTAACATGTGATCGATAAAGCAGTAGTTGTGCTTAACCGGAGCTTCTACCTCCGATTTGTGCTAATCAGACATTGAACAACCGGCCCTAAGAGCAGGTCTCAAAAATAAAAATATGGAGAAAAAGTTAATTGCTTTCCATTTTATTAAAAAAAACGCGAATATGAAGCGAGAAAATTTGTTCAATAAGAATTTCGTTAGGATATAAACCAAAATGCTTTAATATACAAATCCATTGAAAAAAAATTAATTTTTTTTAACATTAAAATCTTAAGATTATAAAAAAATAAAACTAATAAAAAAGAAAAAAAAAAACTAATTAAAAACAAGTAAGAAAGTCTAAGTTCGGGCGGAGCCGAACATTAAATACCCGGCGCAAGTATTAAATATATGTTTTTTCACCTTTCCGAAAGCTACCGCTAGATGGTAAGCCGGGGTGTATCAATTTTGAGTAAATTAGCGTCCTTAAATTTCGAATTATTGAAGTTTCAAGCATTTCTGAAATTTACCGTTATATAAAAAGCGGCCGTAATTTTAGTCCGATTTCAATAATTTTCAACGTTTTGCTTTTATTTGGCAAGCACAATAAAAATACCGAGTTTGGTACAAATTGGTAGAACGGTTACCGATATACATATATGTATGTGATCATAAGCGGGCGGTGCCACGCCCATTTTCCAAAATTTTACCATAAACGTATATCATGGTAAAGAATTGTTGCAAGCATCAATTTTGAATAAATTGGCTACGCCCATTTTTAAAAAATTTATTATATTCTTATTTTTCGTCTAAAAATTGTTGTAAATATCAATTTTGAGTGAATAACCTTCAGTAGTTACTAAAATATCGCAGTTTTCGTATTTCCGAAAATTACCGTTATATGGGATGTGGGCGTGGTTATTGTCCGATTTTTTAAATTTTCGGCCATTTAGTATGCTGTATAAAGGCCAACAACTGTGCCAAGTTTGGACGAAATTTGTGCAGCGGTTACCAAGATATAAACATGTAACCATAAGTGGGCGTGGCTACGCCCATTTTCCAAAAATTTATAATATTCTTATTTTTCGGCTAAAAATTGTTGCATATATCAATTTTGAGTGAATAATCTTCAATAGTTACTAAAATATCGCAGTTTTCGTATTTCTGGAAATTACCGTTATATGGGAAGTGAGCGTGGTTGTTGTCCGATTTTTTAAATTTTCGGTCATTTAGTATGCTGTATCAAGGCCAACAACTGTGCCAAGTTTGGAAGAAATTGGTGCAGCGGTTACCAAGATATACACATGTAACCATAAATGGGCGTGGCTACGCCCACTTTCCAAAAATTTATAATAGTCTTATTTTTCGTCTGAAAGTTATTACAAATAACAATTTTGAGTGAATTATCTTCAGTAGTTACTAAAATATCGCAGTTTTCGTATTTCTGGAAACTACGGTTATACGGGAAGTGGGCGTGGTTACTGTCCGATTTCGCCCATTTTCAATACCAACCTACCTTGGATTAACAGAAACCTACATACCAAATTTCGTTGAGATATCTCAATTTTTGCTCGAGTTATCGTGTACACGGACGGACGAACGGACGGACAGACGGACGGACAGACAGACATGGCTTAATCGATTTCTCTATTCATTCTGAGCATATATGTATACATTTGTCTATATCTATCTCGATTCGTTTTGGCTGTTACAAACAACCGTTATGTGAACAAAATTAATATACCCTTGTGCACAAGTGCGCTCGGGTATAACAAATAAAAAATCCTCTACGCCCGAGGAGTACTCAAACCCGGACCCTCTCGACCGGCTGCCTAATGCTTTGACCACTCGGCCATTGCGACTCTTCGGGCGGTGCGGCAAAAGGCATACGAAAATGCTATTAGTTGACTGTCTGTGTTTGTTTTCACCACACATTTTTGGTGAACTTTCTGTGATTCTCCCACTGAATAGCCAAATCAACTCAAGTCACAAAAATAGTCACTAACAGGTCTATTCTGCATGTTACCGAAGATTTTGTGACCGGAAAATTGTATTACCAAAAAATGTTACCACTTGTCACCGCGATTCTAGGTACGTTGGTAATGCAGTGAAAATATTCAGCAGTTCAGCTATAAAGATTTGTGGAAATTCTAGTATTACATATTTCACGGGGCAATATTTTGTTACCAGTTTATGAGATGGTAACCAAATTTACCGGTTACAAGAGCGCACAGAATGCGAAAATTGTTTAAAAATTGACAGGCACTTTAATTACCGGTTACAAAATTTATATTACCAGCGCAGAATAGACCTGTAATTGCTAATCTCAAATGTAATGACTTGAGATGAGTCTGAATTACTGAATCCCAGGGTTAGAACGAATTGAAGCATCATATAAACGAGGGAATTGCCGTACTATTTTATTGAGCTCACTCAGAAACAAAAGTTCCACAAAAGCTTTCGTTTGGTTTTGACCAGTGTTGCCAGGTTGACATTTTTAACGTCATTTGGACGTTTTTTGTATCCTGTAAAACGTTTGGACGTTTTTTGTGTAAAAAATAAAGTTTTTTTAACTTCCCAGTAATTTTTTTCTGTTACTAAATCTTGTAAGTAGAACTGGGCATGAACACGTATGACGACAATCGTCTGGACGATATCGTGCAGAGATTGTCTTGTTTCATGAAAACCAAAAATTGTTCGATCGTTTGAGCGATATCGTCCACCCCATTCCAGTTTTGCTTCACGTAACAGTAACAGTAAAACGTAACAGCAACACAAATGCCTGAATCAGTGTTTTGACGACATCGTTTTGTCAGTATCGTTTGAACGAAAATCGTTTCAAAGTTACGTGATTCATGCCCTGATTTGGAATTATCATCTTAATAAATCTTTACAAGCTTTGTGTTTTTCAGCAGCTGCTTCAAAAGATATTTATTCTTTGGGCACAGATGACTTAAATATGATGCATACCAAGCGTACGCGTATTTGTGTTTTTTGGGTTCTTGGGCTAAGGATCTTGTGTTTAAAGGCTGGTTGTGTAAACACTTGAGGTTACGAGGCCTATTTTAATGTTTGCAATTGCACATTAAAAGTTAAATCAGGAAGAGCTGATCTCTTGCAACACGCAAGCATCAAAAAAGCTGTAGCAGCATAATAAGTCAGAAAAAAGTAGGCGACTTTTTTAAGGCTTCATTGATAATGTAATGAACGCAAAAAATGCTGAAATATTGCTATGCTCCTTCTTAGCAGAACGTAATTTAGCATTTTCGACAACCAACCCCCTTACCAAATGTCTACAAAAAAAGAAAAATTATTAAAAATCAACGCGATTATTTAGCCCCTTTAAACTTGCAAATTATTACCCTGAAATTTAGTGGCATATCAAACTGAATTCTCAAAAAAATCTAGCTGAAGATTTGCAGATTTTTTATAATTTTTGCATAAAGTTTGAAATGTGGATTTATATTTTGTTTGATATATACAGGTCTATTCTGCGCTGGTAATAAAAAGTTTGTAACCGGTAATTAAAGTTCCTGTAAATTTTTAAATCCTTTTCGCATTCTGTGTACTCTTGTAACCGGTAAATTTTGTTACCATCTCATAAGCGGGTAACAAATTATTGCCCCGTGAAATACGCAATGCCAAGATTTGCACAATTCTTCAAAGCTGAATATTTTAACTGCATTACCAACGTACCTAGAATCGCGGTCTCAAGAACCGGTAACATTTTTTGGTAATACAATTTTCCGGTTACAAAATCTTCGATAACGTGCAGAATAGACCTGATAATGAGCTCGGCTTTTATGGAAAAATAATAAACATTAAGTAAAAAAAGAGAAACAGCAGAAATCGATCAAAATGGTGATGACTTAATCAGCTGATGACAAATGTTTATATAAAATGATTTTTATATTAACGAGCTCAAACCAGTTTAGAATACATTTTACATGTGCTCTGTCAAAATGACATTTTAATATACCTTACGTACATATGTACTTTTGTATGCAATAAGGGCCGGTTGTTCAATGTCTGATTTGCAAAAATCGGAGGTAGAAGCTCCGGTTAAATACAACGACTGCTTTATCGATCACATGTTATAAGCATGGTGACGAAAACGTCGACAATGATGTTTAACCGGCAAGTAGTGATAACCAGACATTGAACAACCGGCCCTAAAAGTTTAATAAGAACAATTTTTTGTACATTCATTTGAATAACACGTTTTTGGGTAGGGATTGACGTTTTTCAGACCAAGAGGGACGTTTTCTCATTCCTAAGACCTGGCAACACTGGCTTTGACATTTGGAATCAAAGTGGCATTGGCTTTCTTTATTAACAGATAATCATCACAAATTATCACTAGTTTCTGCTGGAAAGTCTAGGTTCAGACAAAGCAACTTTATTTTCTGCTAGTTTTTTTGGGTTAAGAAACGCATCCCAGCAGAAATTAGTAATAATTTGTGATAATTATCTGTTAAGCTAGTACACCAGTAGAAAAGGTTTTTGTTGTTGTGGCTGTTATTTTGGTCCCCATAAAAGGCCCTACACACGTATCGATTTATCGGCCAACCGCTAGAAGTTGGTGGTAAATAAGCCGTGTGTAGGCAAGTTGGTAAACCTTCGTCAAGTTGTTCGTCAGGTTGGAGAAAAATCAAAAATTTTTGATTTTTGGAGCAGGTTGGTCAATTTGTTGCTCTGTGTGTAGACAAGTTGGCAGCCTAAAATGCGATTTCATTTTTTTAAAGACGCATTAACGTTAACATGTGTTTTTTGGTTCGTTTCGCTAGTGAAAATGCGTATAATTTATGAAAACGGGTACGTAGCAATAACAAATACATAAAAATGAGAAGCATTCCTAGCATAGCTTAAAAGTTTACCAGTACTGTTGTTTTGTTCACAGTTCAAAAACTCTCACTCAAATAAAATCGGCCAACTGGTTGGTGTGTTTGTAGGGAATTTCCTTAAGTGGGTTGGTCAACTGTTTGGCCGATAAATCAATGCGTGTGTAGGGCCTTTAAGGACTTAAGGGTTGCGAGCAACTGTTTTGTCGCATTCAGGGTCCTATGCAGCAAAATAACGGGGTGAAAAATTTTAACATTGGTTAAATGGCAAGAGAAACACTGTTATGCGATTTATGAATAAACATGAACGTAATAAATTATTTTGAACGGGAACGTTTTCCGAAACGGAACCAGGCTTTTTTAAACTAAACTGATCGCTCTTTATTGATCAGATTAATTATAAAAACGTTTTTACACCAAGTCGGTCTTTGGCAAGAATGGCCGAGCTGTCCTTCTTCTTCCTTTTTCTTTTTCTCTTTTTCTTCCTTCTGCATACACAATTACCAACGGCTGGGCCGTGTTCACTGCATATGCAGGGTTGCCAGATAAACATCTTACAACTCGGCCAATCTGACTTTTGATCGCCCTCGATCACCTTAAAAATATACTAAAAATTATGACTTGACTAGGTTACATAAATTATGACATTTCACTTAAGCTACCCTCTTAATCTACCTGCGTATCAGTATTGCTTTCTTCTTCGTCATTGGGTTCGGCATCGGTTTGAGGTAACCATTTCCGCATTCTATTAGCTTCTACGACCCCGTCATATGGCAGCTGCGTAATTTGGCAGTTCTCTATATCCCGAATTACGTACCGGTCGTTTCCGAGAACTTTGAAGATTACGTAAGGTCCTTTATACTTTGGGGAAAACTTTTTGTTGGTCCCCACCACTGTGTCTACGTTTCTAATAGCAACAAACTCACCTACCTCGTACTTTTTGGGATCTTTACTGTGTTTTGAGAAATATGCGTTGTGGTATTCTTGGGTGCTTCGGATAGAGTTACTAGCATCAGCCCTGATTTTGTCTAAGTTTCTCGTCTCATCTGATTTAAGCTTTTCTGTAAAATATTCTGAAAATTCATCAACGGTTTCACCCCTCTGCTCAACCCCAAACAGGAGCATACTGGGGGAATTCTTTGTCGTACTATGGTTAGAGTTGTTTATAGCATATTCTGCTTGTAAAAGTCGACTTGACCAGTCGGCGTGGTTTATGGGATCGGAGAGTTTCCCTAGCATGGCTTTAATAACTCTATTGACCCTCTCCACCTGGCCGTTTGCCTGTGGCGAGGCTACTGCTACTTTAATGTGACTTATATTGCGCTTTAGCAAGAACTCACTAAATTCTAGCGAAGTGAAGCAGGTGCCACGATCGGAAATGATGCGCCTCGGTCGGCTATAGTAGCTGAAATACTTATCCAGTGCGCTGGTTACCTCCCGGGTGCTAGTAGAATTAGTCGGATATAGTTTCACGTATTTAGTAAAAGCGTCTATTACTACCAGAAGATATTTCCTCTTGGACCGCAGAGCTGGTAAAGGGCCAAAATGATCAATGTGTAGCGTGTCGAACGGACGCGGTTGCTTCGGTATATTGTATAAAATCCTTTCCTTTGCCGTAGGGGGGGATGCATACATAATGCACTTCAAACATCTTCCTATAAAATCAACAACTTTCTTCCGGAGATTAGGGATCCAATAAAGTCTGGTTACTTTGTCGCATGTTTTTTCAACCGATTGATGGCCTACTTTCTCATGGGACAACCTTATAATATTCTGCTCTAGTTCACTTGGTACACAGAGTAATCTGGTTCCATCAGGCTTTAGCCTACAGACTAGACCATCTTGCAATTCGAAGTCTTTCAATTCTCCTACCGCCAACTTCTCACGTATCTTCTTTAGGTTTTCGTCACGTTCTTGAGCTACTTGAATTTGGAAATCGACGTCGGTGCTGTATACGTCTATCGCCATAACACATCGGCTTAGGGCGTCTACGTGCTTCATTGCGGTGCCTCGGCGATGAACAATTTTATAATTGTAACTCTCCAGTTCCAGGGCCCACCTGGCTATTCTGGCATTGACCTGTTTTTTCTCGAGCGTAAGAGCCAATGAGTTACAGTCCGTCAGGATTTGAAAAGGGATTCCCTCTAAGTAAGGGCGGAAACGCCGCAAAGCATATATTATAGCCAACGTCTCTAATTCAAAGCTGTGGTATTTCGCTTCAGCTGCTGACGTTGCTTTGGAAAAGTATGACACTGGGTGCATTTTCTTATCATCCTGCTTTTGCAGAAGGACAGCCCCGAAACCCGCAGCGCTAGCATCACAATGTAACTCTGTTTCTCTTAGGGGGTTATATATTGACAATACCGGGGCTTCTGACAATGCATTTTTTAGTATTTTAAATGAGTCCATGCACTTGTCATCGAGACAGAAGGGTACGTCTTTCTTCAATAAATTAAGCAAGGGTCTGGAGATCTCGGAAAAAGATGGTACAAAACGCCGGAAATACGAGAAAAGCCCAAGGCATGACTGTAGTTCCCTTTGATTGGTTGGTACAGGGTAGTTCCTAATGTCTTTAATATGGGAATCACTCAGAGTTATCCCTGCGGCAGATACTGAATAACCTAAATATTCGATCTTGCGGTACCCGAATTTGCATTTAGATAGATTAAGCGTCAAGCCTCTCAGTTTAATGCGGTTCAGAACCATTCGTAAAAGGGCTTCGTGTTCTTCGAAACCAGCGGTTGCAACTATGATATCGTCCATGTATATCATAATCTTTCTAGCTTTGATAAGGTCACTAAAGATATTGTTAATGAACCGCTGGAAAACGGCAGGGGCATTTTTTAGTCCGAACGGCATTTTGAGAAATTCGTACTGGCCGCCAGGTGTGACGAAAGAAGTGTACTTAATGGAGTCCGGTGAGACTTGGACCTGCTGAAAGCCATTCTTCAGATCTAGCACTGAGAATACCTTTTTACCTTCTAGGTACTCTACGCAGTCGTCTATGAGCGGTAATGGATAATTGTCACGTACCGTAATTTTATTCAGGCCACGATAATCTACACAAAGTCGTGTTTGCCCACTCTTCTTCTTTACTAAGACTATTGCGGATGCATACGGTGAGTTACTGGGGCGTATGATACCTCGCGACTCTAAATCGTTAACAATATCTTGAACCGTTGTGCCCTCGGCGAAAGAGAGTCGACGAGGGGCACAGTGAAACGGCACGTCTGACGTGAGGTGAATCTTCATCTCATACTCGTAAGGCTCTATATCTATTTGTGAATCAGTGTAAGACTGTGAAATTATCTCCTCTAACTTTTCTCGGCAAGGTATCCCTAGAGTAGGGTCAGTATCTATTTCACTATCATTACTACCTACGTCAATACTAAAAATATCTGGAATGTGTAAGTTTATCTTATTTATCTCAGCATTATAGGTATCGGCAGCCTCTACGTCATTACGTTCCACGTATACGTCAACGGCATCAGCAGTGATTTTATTTTGGGTCGCATCGGAGTTAGCGGCATTAGAAACTTTATCCCCCCCTACATCCACGGCTACGGCATCGGCATTAACTTCAACATCGGCACTTTGTCCCTTTACGTCTATCTTACTAGTCACGGTTTTATATATATCAGCGGCATTTGCATTAATAAGTTTAGCTTTAGTTTTATTTTGATACCGATCAGGGTCAACGGCATAAAGAATCTTAGTCGGCTTAGTATTCTCAAAGTTCTCGGTTACCTCTTGGTTCACGTCTTTAACCCCCCCATAGCCTCTTGAAAGGCCGAACCCATTGATAACAGAAGTTAATTCACCCGGCAGGAAAGTGCAGTCTTTCAAAGAATCATTCACTGACTTTAATTCGTCTATAGTGTATGTAAATTTTAGTTTAGTTAAAAACATTTTATTTTGCCTTAAAAAATCCCGCCCTAATAGTAATGGAGTAGACATATCCTCATCGTTCAAAATGTTAAGTTTTATTTTATTTATTTTATTCATGAAATTTACACGACAACTTATTACTCCAAGGATATTAATATCTTTTCCTCCAATTCCAATAAAGCTCTGGTCTGGTTTTTCAAATTTAGTAATTTTTCGGGGTACGTATGACCTCCTCACAAAGCTAGCCGGACTACCGGTGTCAAATAAAGAAAGAACCCTATTAACAACTGCACTTCCTCCCGGACTAATATCAAAAGCAATACTTACTAAATCTAAGTTATCGAGTCCCACAATTTCTTCGGCATCTACGGCATTTACAGTCGTGTTCGGCAACGGCTTCATGACCTTCTTCGGGTTAGGGCATGACCGGTGGTCATGTCCTGTCTTCCAGCAGCGAAAACATGATGCGTTAGGACGCAGTGGGTATGGGCAATTGGGTTTTATGTGCCCCCTCTGCGAGCAGTTGTAGCATAAAGGCAACTCTTTTACCGGTGTTTCGCGTCTGACACTGGTTGCCGGCTTTGTCACGGCAGTGGCGGTATTAGGGCGCTTGGCGCCTGGCACAGGTAATAAGTACCTTTCTTGGTACCTATTCACTAGGCTTTTCAGCTCGGCAATAGTGCGGGCACCCATCAAGATGTGCATGTTAGTTAACTGATTATCGATGCCTTCCAAAATAAAATCGATCAATTCTTTCTCCTCTACCTGGCCCCTCTTTGCCAAGGCCTGCATTGTTAAAATATAAAAATGCAACGTCTCGTTGCGCCTGTCCCAACGCCTTTCCGCTAACCTTTTATAAATATCATGTTTACCCACCACGCAGGTAAATTCTTCCAGCAGTGATGCTTTCAACTCTTCGTAGTTTAACGCTGTTGTTGTTTGCAGAAATAGTTTGGCTGTCCCTTCGAGGCAGCGGCGTAGGCATATCAGTTTGAAGCGGGCGTCAGCTTCAACTGACTTCATGATTTCCTCGAAGTCAATGATAAAATTTCTAATGGTCAGTGTTCCGCCTTCTCCTTTGAACGTTGGCAAGGCGTGCTCGATATCGCAAAAGTCAACCTTGCGCACTGCGCTCCTGAGGGACAGATCGGCATTCTCCAGCTCTCTTACTTGCCGCTTGAGCTCGAGCAGCTCCTTCTTACGACGCCAGTGGTCTAACTCATGATCTAGATTAGCATTTGTTGGTATAGAGCGGCTTGACGTATTTGGCCGTTCGTTTCTATTGTTAGTGTTGGCGGCAGTATTGGTGTTGACTGCGGCGGCATAGTGATCGGCTATCATGGCGGCATTACGGATAGTCGTGGTTAAGGCAAAAGCCCGGGCGGCAGGGACAGCGACTGTCTGATCTGGTACGGAAGCGGCACTAGCTGTAGTGGTTGCATTATAGGCGGCAGTAGTAGTGGCGGCAGTAGTAGTGGCGGCAGTGGCAGCGAGATCGGTGATTGTAATTTCGTCTACAATTGTGGCGGCAGTTGTGTCAGTAGCGGCAGCGGCAGTAGTATTAACGTTGATTGCCCCATCGTCAGCATTGGTAGCAGCGGTTGTATCTGTACCGGTAGTAATGTTGGAAGCATCGGTGGCGTTGGTTTCAACGGTGGTGTTACCGAAACCCATAAACTCTTCGGTATTCGGTGATACCACCCAATTGGTAACTTCGTCGGTGAAGTCTTCAGCCTCACTATCTGATGGTACCATCGAATAAAGTTGTTTCGTAGAGATGTCGGAACGCCGTGACATTTCGTGTTTTTATTTTTGATGTTGGTGGTGGTTTCGATGAAATTCAAAGATATAACGCAAATTGAGAGAAATTCCAAAGGTTTTTACCCCACACCTGAAGATTTAAACTAAACTGATTGCTCTTTATTGATCAGATTAATTATAAAAACGTTTTTACACCAAGTCGGTCTTTGGCAAGAATGGCCGAGCTGTCCTTCTTCTTCCTTTTTCTTTTTCTCTTTTTCTTCCTTCTGCATACACAATTACCAACGGCTGGGCCGTGTTCACTGCATATGCAGGGTTGCCAGATAAACATCTTACACTTTCAAAAAAAATAAAAGTCAGAGGGAGTAGAGCGGGTCTCCCTGATTATAAATCCGAAAACCGCCCCCTCCGGAGGCTTATAGTTTTTAACTAATTTGCATTGAAAGTTGCAAAAAATGTCGAATTCAACCTCACTCTTTGCAGTTGAACTGAAAAGTCGGTGCTGCCACACATAACAAAAAATGCTCAAAAAAGAACACTGAAGACGGAAAACCATAGGTTATTTCCCGTACGCCACGTGGGATCCCGCGGGTGCCCAAAATAGCTCAGAAATCATTAGGTTCTTTCCCGTACACAACGCGGGATCCCGCGGGTGCCCAAAATAGCCCAGAAATCATTCCCGTACTCATCAAAATTGGTAACAGAAAGCGAAAATTGGAACGTATTGGATCGTAAATGTCTTTCTTCCAGTCCGAAATCACAGTATAGTTATAATTGTAGCGAAAGTGCGCAACAGGGGCGTGCCTTCTCTTTTGCCCTTGTGCGTTTTTTTGATTGGATGGAAAGAGAAGGCACGCCCCTGTTGTTATCTACGTTCTTTGGTATAGGATCTTTCCGTAACAATCCAGACTGGATCCGGTAATTAGAGAATAAGCGAAAAATTTGCTCTCAAAAATGCAAAAAACCACATTTCGTGCCCAAAATTTGAGAAACAGCTTATTCGCGTTGTTTTTGTTTTTGTCACTTAAATGGTAACTCTTGGAAATTGAATTTCTGTTTCACAAATTGGATTTTAAGAATATAAAGATTGAAAATACATTATAACCCGCTTAAGTACCTCACGACGCAGACACACTACCTCCACCACAATCCTTAAGGAGCGCGGTAATGGAGGCTTCTAGACGCGGCACTCCGATGGTCATAGGAGCGGACGCGAATGCCCATCATCACATATGGGGCAGCTCAGATACAAATGAACGCGGTGAGTCGATATTCGAATTCATTATGTGCAATAACTTACAGGTTAGCAACGTAGGTGATACCCCTACCTTTGTGACGTCTGTTAGAAGGGAGGTCCTTGACATTACATATGTCAATGAGCAGGGGGCAGAACTCTTGAATGACTGGAGAGTCTCAAAAGACAACTCCATTTCAGATCACATGTACGTCGTTTATAACCTATACGTACCAGTAAGACAACAACAAGCGGTCTTAAACCGCAGAAAAACAAATTGGAAAAAATTTGAAACAATATTTACTAATAATATTTCCGACCTCACAAATCAAATAAACTCGGAACATCAACTTGATAACGTCGTAGACGATATAACTAAAGCATTTCATCGTGCAGCAAAATTAGCCTGCCCAATCAGGGCAACAAGTAGGAAACCAAAACCTCCATGGTGGTTCACTGAAATTGCAACCCTCAGAAGGGAATGCAGATCAAAATTTAATGAAGCTAAGAGATCCAACTCTTGGAGTGAATTTAAAGACTGGCAACGCCGATTTAAGTATGCAATAAGAGACGCTAAGCGCTCCTCACGGAGGAACTTCTGTCAGAAGATAGAAAGTACTTCGGAGGCCAGCAGACTGCGCAAAATACTATCTATGAGTCCCAGCAATATTAGCTATCTCATCAAGGAGGATGGTGATTGGACAACTAGCAGCGAAGAAACTCTAGAGCTCCTTGTACAAACGCACTTTCCGGGTTGCCTCCACAGTAGAGTCACAAATACCCGAATCATAGGCAACCAAGATGACATTCCAGCGAATATCATAACCGAGGAGAACATAAAGCGTGCTATTAGCAGCTTCCAACCGTTTAAATCTCCGGGACCAGACGGCATTATTCCCGCTGACCTACAGCATACAGCAGGAATGATTGCACCCATACTCGTACCAGTCTTTGAAGCAGTGTTACGAATGAATTATATACCCCACAAATGGGAGGAGGTAAGAGTAGTTTTCATTCCCAAGGCAGGGAAAACTACACACACGAGACCAAAAGACTTCAGACCAATTAGTCTGTCGTCTTTCCTGTTGAAATCTCTAGAGAGACTAATAGATGGGCACATTAGAGACAAGGTGGGCAGCAAACTTTCGGCAGCCCAACATGCCTACAACAAAGGGAGATTAGTCGAAACAGCACTCCATTCTTTAGTGCACACAATTGAAAGATTACTTTATTACAAAGAATACACCCTCGCGGCCTTCCTGGACATCGAGGGTGCTTTCAACAATGTATCTCCTGCAGCGATTATCTCATCTCTGATAAATCTGGGACTAAGCAATTCACTAACCTCATTTATTGAACGAATGTTAATCGGCCGAGAAATAAGCGCAGGATTAGGTGAATCAGTAATAAAAAGGTTCCCCGTCCGGGGTACACCCCAGGGGGAGTAATATCACCGCTCCTGTGGAACATAGCAGTAGACAGCCTTCTTCGGGAACTTGAAGACATTGGCGGTCAGCTAATTGCATACGCCGACGATATTGTAACAGCTATCTCGGGTAAACATCTCTCAACATTGACAGATCTGATCCAAAGATCCCTCAACAAACTATCCCTGTGGTGTAACAGGCGAGGACTGGGAGTGAATCCTGAAAAAACAGACCTTGTGCTGTTCACCAGGAAGCACAAGATACCTGATCTCGGGAACATAACTCTAGAGGGCAACACCCTCGCAATAAAGGAAGAGACCAAATATCTAGGTCTCATAGTAGATAGGAAACTAAACTGGGGGCCCAACGTTGCAGATAGAGTGCGCAAAGCAACAGTGGCACTATATTCCTGCAGCAGAGCAATAGGGAAAAAATGGGGGATGGAACCCAAATTAATACACTGGCTATACACGGCGGTGGTTAGGCCAATTCTCTATCACGGTATAGTGGTATGGTGGAACACTCTTGGGAAAGGGGTAAACTTCAAAAAAATGGACAAGGTTCAAAGGCTTGCGTCCACACTCATAACTGGTGCGATGAGAACAACACCATCCAAGGCACTGTATGCCCTACTGAATTTTCTTCCGGTGGACCTACACCCAAACAAGTCACAAGTGGCGCGGCAATTCGAATGAACATTCTAAATAAGTGGTCAAATACCAGTTATGGTCACGGTAGAATATTAACGGAGTTTCCAGGGCTACCCGGATTGGTGGACTATGCACTTCCGGAACCTGCACCCGCTACAGCGTTCGCGACCCTCCTACCCTCAAGGGAAGAGTGGAAGCATGACGTTGTAAGTAGTGGAGAGTCCATCCATGTATACACAGATGGCTCAAAGCTCGAGGAAAGGGTTTGAGGAGGTGTATATTCCCATCACCTGGGAATCTCCCTCAGCTTTCGTCTCCCGGACCACTGTAGCGTTTTTCAGGCTGAACTGATGGCAATCGACAGGGACACGAAACTGGTAAAGTGTGATATGATACCCCAAGTTGATATCTATATCTTCACTGACAGCCAGGCGGCAATAAAGTCCCTCACGAAGCAGTCGACAACCTCCATGGTAGCCATGAAATGCCGCGCATCTCTTAATGAGATGGCTGAGTCATTTCGCCCAAAGGTAATATGGGTTCCGGGACACTGCGGCATAGAGGGGAATTGTAAGGCCGAACTGGCGCGACTTGGCACGAAACTTCCTTTTGAGGATATAAATGACGAAATAGGAATACCCTTGCAAACTTGTAAGCTACTTATCTCCGAGAGGCTCACTAAAGTAGCGAACGAAAGGTGGCAGGAAGAAATCCCCTGCAAAACTGCCAAACAATTATGGCCGGTGCTCAGCGCCAAGCGCACTGGCCTACTACTGAGTCTAAATAAGTCCAATATTAGATTATTAGTATCCGTCATAACAGGACACTGCCTAATTGGCAAGCACGCCTATCGACTTGGCCTACGCTCGCATGACTTCTGTAGAAGTTGTCAAGATGAAGAAGAGGAGGAAACGATTCTGCACCTGTTGTGCCAATGCCCTGCTCTATCTAGACGAAGACTCTCCACTCTCGGTAGGCAATTCTTCGACAACTTGGAGGACCTTAGATGCGTCGAAATCAGGGATCTTCTAAAATTCGTTCAAAGTTCAAAATGGTTTTAGGAGCGATTGGGAGTTGCTGACCCAACATGCGGCATCACAATGGGCCCTGAGCCTAAGTGTGTCTTATAGACGACCGCGACAACCTACCTACCTAAGTACCTCACGAAAAATGTCAGCTTTTTGAGGTACTTAGGCGGGTTGGGTACTTAAAAGAACCCGCTTAAGTACCTCGATGCAGGTACTTAAGCGAACACAATTATTAGTGTAGTTACACCTTCTTGTTAACTTGCATTTATATGTATGTAAATCCTTGATTAAAACATGAACATTTAATGAAGACTACGAAGCTTAAAACCAAGATCGTAGCATTATTTAAACAGATAAACAAACAAAGAAAACTTTATTAGAAAAAAAATAGATAAAGCAAAGTATGTAATTTTTACAAGAATTAAATTCTTTAAAATTTCATTGATTATACATATTTATATATTCATACAAACAGTATTGGATATATCATTTTGGACCAATTTCAGAATACTATTATTTGCCACTTCTGTTTATTTATTAATTTTTAAGATTTTTCAATTAAAATGTAGTCAATTCCCTTACCATATAAACCTAACCTTAAGATTTTGAAAAAGACTTACAAACAAATTCATAAAAATTTCAAACTTTTTTAATTGCCCATTCGATTTTAGTGTAATAATGTGCAAGTTTCAACTGACTAAAAATTACCGTTTATTTTTTTACCAAAGGTGTGTAGCGCTGCCACTGAATTTCAGAATGTGGAAATATTTTAAGGAATCTTAAAAGAGCACTTAAAAGGGGAAAACTATAAGTCAAATGGTAAATGGGGTACGAAAAATTTAGGTACTTAGGCGGGTTGGGTAAATAAGCGGGTAGGTACTTAAGAGAGGGATTTTCTTCAGATTACATTAAAAAATTCACGGTGCACAAAAATGTTGGTTACTTAAGCGGTTTAGGTACTTATGCGGGGGGTACTTAAGCGGGTTTCACTCATGATTCAACAACTAGAGGTTGTAGCAATCGTACAAAAACAAAATTTACCGTTGGTATGAACTCCTTGTGTCATCAACATCTTCTTTATCTATTCATATTCGTATGTATACGTATACCCTGTATACCAGGATTTCATGGAATTCTGAAAGGTTTCACAATTTTTTTACGAATTTTCTGTAAGAAATCGTACAGAAATTTCTTTACTAGTTCTTGTCAACCGCTTCATATGTTTTTCTTTACAGATTTCTAAAAGAATCGTAACAAATTTCCGACACTCTGAAAGATTTCGGGAGCATTTGTTTGCAGGGTATATATATACGTATATGTGTATGTATACGCGGATATGTAAATAAAGCAAAACAGACGATAATTTTACACAAGCGTGCTCATAAGAAGAAGCATAGCTTCTATCGCTATCACCTGTAATTGATGCGCCTTGGTTTACTGTACATTCACTATTCCTTAAGAGCACCAAGTAAATCAATGCTGGGCACACCAACACAGTCTCACTTTGACGTGGTATTAGTGCACGGTGCAGCGAACAAAGGTGGCGCCGTCAGTGGTACCGCTACTTTGGTTTTGCCGATTTTGACAGTTGTGGTAACTTGTAAATAAACCTTTGTTTACAAATCAGCGAAAGAGAAATATGAATTATGAGTGAAAAATCAGTTTAAATTGTGTTAATTTGCAATTTGTGAGTGATTTTTGAGTTGAAGACTGCGTAAAAACTAATACAATGAAGTGATGTGTGTTAAATTGCGACAGCCGTCAAGATGCAAGAAGCGTAGATGCAAGTGTAGCGCTGGGACGAATCGCTGCATTTTGTGTACATAGGGCACGGCAAAGCCGTTCCCGAAATATTTCTCTATTATTATATTAACAGCAATTCCTCACAATGATTTTGTTTCTGCTCCACGCAGCCTCCATTATCAAGTTAACTAATCAATCCCGCAGACATGCTGCTGCAGTTTTCTGCTGCAGCCTTAATTGCAAAGCAATGGAGTGTACTAAAACGTTTGCTGAAGCAGCCTCAATTGCAAAGCAATGGAGTGCACTAAAATGTTCACTGTTCTCTAATAGATTAGGTAAAAAATGCAATATTTTCGCATTTAGCAAAATTAAAACACGTTTTTCGCTGTAAAGTGAACTGCTTTGGCAGTTTCAACTCGTTCTTCTTTTCGCTCTATTCGTTGTTTACTTGTGGTACACAAATGCCAACGCCCAGGACGGCGCAATCTTGTATTCTATCATTCTTGGTATTAGTGCGTCGCGCTCAGTTATGGTTGCCACATTTTTTATAAATGTACTAAAAGTGGCATTTTTCGTGCACGGCTCTATTGGTCTATTTTGCCTATACGTATAGTAGAGTAATGAATTTTGTAACTATTACTATTAGTTTATAGAAACTCTTGCAAACGAAAAATTTAGTATATGTAATATTTAAAAAAAAAATTTAAATTGGGAAAATTCATTTGTTTAATAACTGGACACCGTTTTGTTAGAATTAAATCTTTGAAATGCCAGCCGGCAAGATGGTTACGGTGCTTAGATTTTATTAGTTTCATATAAATAGGTATTTAGTCCTAAAAATAGAGTATAACTTATAAATATTACTCACTAAGTATTTCTGGCCATAAACCAGAATTTATATTTCTCTGTCGATTTCTTTAGATAGACAACAATTTTTCTAAAATATAGTATGCAATTTGTGCCCTTTTTTAAAAAAATCATGGTACTTATTATAAAATAAGTGAACGTTGGTCAGCAAGAAGCCCGATTTGTATTTTTTTAAATTCACACGGCATGAAAAATACAGTTTGCTTATATTAAAAATACGTAGGAATGACAGCATAATGGACATTGTGGGTGTTGAAGGTTCTTTGAACTATAACCCTGCAAACCATTTTTTCAGAGTATTCTGCATTGTAAAGAAATTTTAAAGAATTCGTTAAGATTTAATTCGATTTTTTGCCGAATTTTCTAAAATTAAATAAATTACGCACACTTCCATTCTATTACGAAATTTCGGAAGAAAATCTGTGAAGCAACGAAAACAATGCTGCTATGTGAAGAATATCTTTCAGAATTTTTCCAGAATTTTCATTATTTTTCGTACAGAAATTTCTTTACGAGTTCGTGTCAACCCCTTCATATAATTTTCTTTGAAAATTCGTAAAAAAATCGTTACAGAAATCAGATACTCCTAAAGATTTCGTGAACTTTGGTTTGCAGGGAAATTGTATACAGTCACACTATTTTGTGTTTGAATCGTAGCAAACTCACGCAAACACCAATCGAAGAATAGTACACCACTTTTTCCTTTGAGCATTTTTTGTCAATTTCCTACACAAAATGTGACAAGCGTGCTAAAATCACGAAGAAAGAAAATCAACAGCCGAGCGTGATATTACCTTGGTGAAATCTGCAAGCATACTGAATTGAACTTCGCTGCTTTGCTTCTGTATACGCATAGTTGGCAACTTGGTGCTTTAAGCACTAGATTTAGTGCTTTTTGAAAACTAAAACGCCAAAAAAAAATTTTTAGTGCCTAGTGCCTTTTTTAGTGCTTTTTTCTGAACTAAAATTAAAATAGTTAAAACCTGAAATAATTTTAAATATTTAAGGCTGTGGCAGCACTGAATTTACAAGAATCTACAAATTTAAATGGACTAAAATACAACCATGATTGATAAAAAGCTGAAGTTGCAAACCCACCTTGTTAAATTCTATTCGCATTGAAAATGCTAGTACGCAAGTAAGTTAAGTATTTATTTTTTTCTTTTCTAATTATTTGTACAAATTTTGTTTTTTTTTTACCACCTGAGTAAAACACATCGTTTCTTGGGGCTGAATACAAATCTGGCCTCACAATTGCTCTAGCACTTGACTTTTGAAATATCCTAACCTCAAAGTGCCAAAAACACGGTTTTTAGCGATATTTGAGGTTATATAATGAAAACATCAAATTATTTGCTCATTTCTAATTAGGGCATCATTTTCGTTTGATGCGATTCGATTTTTCTTTCTCAAGATATACCAGTTTTAGGGCCGTTTGCACCATGTCTAGTTAATTCTAACTCCCAGCTAAACATCTTTATCGACGTTATCGACACCCATCATATAACATGTGATCGATAAAGCAGTTAACGTGCTTAACTGAAGGATGTACCTCCAGTTAGCGTTAACTAGACATGGTGCAAACGGCCCTTAATGTGCAGTACTTCGGTATTATGTTATGAAAAACCACCCCTTGTTTAAAAAAAATTTGGTGCTTTTAGTGTGGTAAAACGCTTTTTTCCAAGTTTTTGGTGCTTTTTGAAAATCAAAAGATGGCAACACTGTGTATACGTATACGAAATGCGTCGCTGGCGTTGCTCGCGAGCAAAAATTGCCCAGCTCTGAAGTAAATGTAGGCAAGATGTAAACTTAAAACAGCTGATATGCGCTTTGGCGCTTTATCCATTTTTACCCGAAGACACCTACGATCCAATACGTTCCAATTTTCGCTCTCTATTACCCATTTTGTTGAGTACGGGAATGATTTCTGGGATATTTTGTGCACCCGCGGGATCCCGAGTTGCGTACGGGAAAGAACCTTATATACAGTAATGCCGTGGTTATGCCACCAATTTTAATTGTCAATCAAAAGAGAAAAATTTCGGTGATTGGTGAGAAGTGGTTACGCTCTGTTTGCTGATTGGCGAGCACAGGGTTGCTTCTTAAGATATGCCTATTTCCGTTTCATACAATTTCGCATACAATGAAGTAAAAATTCAACTAAAAATGCATCAAAATTGAAGTCGGAAAATGAAAACTGGAAGAACGACTTAATATTTTTTCTTTCTTTAATATTTAATTTTTATAATACTTTTTTTAATATCTACTTTATAATAATAATAAAAAAATATTTTTTACTATTCTAATATTTAATACTAATACTTTTTCGCAAAATAGCGTATTGCCACCCTGAAAAATTGCCGTGCTGGCTGTTCGGTTAACCCAGCAAATCGTGCTGGCTGTTCGATTTCAAAAATTCTCTCACTCCGTGCCGTGCACAACAACAATTGCACGGTGATTGCCAATCGAAATTGGTGGCGTAACCACGGCCTAATAAACTATGTTGGGTACTCCTCGGGTGTAAAATCTGATCAGGGTGGATAATGAGAAGGAGCATGAATTTTGCCGATTCAGAGTTGCACACAAATTTACTGTGGGATGAAAGGGACCAACAACCATACTATGGCAGAGTGGCACAGGTAATTTAGCGAAAAAAACATTTTTCTTATAATTATAAGAGATAATTGCTTATTATTTTGCAATATTCCGATATCCAGCGTGTAGCCAGAGGCAGTGGCATGTGAGCCTCACTAAAGTCTACTCATCATGTTGGAGCAGCTCCGAGAATGGACCATTGAATGTGCTGGCTGAACTTATGACCACCATAACCTTCGGAGTCACCAAGTAAATGCGTGTCCTGAATTTATACGGTAGCCATTCTATTCCAATTGCTATTGTATGTGTATGATTCATATTTGTGACATTTTATACTTTGATGTTGAGTATTTTTGAGGAGCTCCGGGTAATGGTCGCTCAAACTTGGGTCTGCTTAATGAGCTGGGCGGATGCGCTGGCAGGCTTTGCAGTCTCTATAACTGTGCAAACTTAGTTTTGTTTTGGAATAAAAACTTTAATATATTCGGAAATTTAGAATTTTCCTTGATAAATTCACAAAATTCACGTTTTCATAAAAAAATAATCTTACTATAAATATTTTATTGATTTTAAACTTACATTTATAAAAACTCCATTCAGTGTTATAATTACGATTTAAGTTTCCAGTTTAAAGAAACACAAGCAATAATTATGTACTTTACTATTGATATTATTCTTAATTAAGCATTGATATTATATTTAACCAAAGAACGTAGATAACAAGAAGCGACAACACGTTATAACTGTGGCGAAAAAGCGCAACAGGGGCGTGCCTTCTCTTTCCATCCAATCAAAAAACGCACAAGGGCAAAAGAGAAGGCACGCCCCTGTTGCGCACTTTCGCTACAATTATAACGAGTTGTCCCTTCTTGTTATCTACGTTCTTTGATTTAACATACATTTTGTTCATAAATAACATAATTATCCCTGCAAGAACACTGAATATCATTTGACAAATTATTTGAGTAGTAAGAATGATAGAGATTTCTGTCACTGGCTACCTACAAGTTTCTATCAAATTCTAAAAGTATGTTCACATATAAATATTATCCCAATCAAAGCTCGTTTTTTAAACACCCTGTTTACACAGGCAAATCTCAGATTATTATCCGTAAAATTTTTTGTGCTGTTATTCTCACATCTCAAGGAAATGTTATGTTTCTTCTCTGTGCCACCGTGATCACCTTTTTCTGCAACATAAAACAATTTAAATATGTTTTAACATTTATATTTTATTCAAAACCAGGGACGTGAACCGGTTTTGAACCGAACCGGTTTTGAACCGGAAAACCGCTCTTTTCTATTAATTAACTGAACCATTAACCGAACCGAAATTTTCCACAAATGTTTGATCCGAACCGAAAACCGAACCACTTTCTATAAAGATTGAAAGGTTCGTTTCAACCAATTTTCAATGGATAAATGTACCCACTTTTTTCTTTTTGGTAAACATGGTAATACCCATCATGTTTGTTTACCATGTGACAATATCAAATGTAAAGGCAACCCATCTCATTTGACAGACACTTGACTCTTAACCTTGCGCGTTGTTGCACTTGACACTTGACACTTAAACTTGTTTTGTTTTTCGAACCGTTGAACCGAACCGAAACCCCGGTTCAAAGACCAAAAAAACCGCTTTGACAAACCAATCCAAAAGTGCCAAAACGGTTCGAACCGCTGAACCGAACCAAACAAATTTTTCATCCGGTTCACGTCCCTGTTCAAAACACCTTTACAAGTCTCTTTTCCTTGCCAGCGTTCATTTTGGTTTACTTTTACATTTGGCATTTCTCCTCTTCTTCGCAAAAATAATCGATAAAAGCAGGTTGGACACCGAAAAGTTATCAGTTAAATCTGAGATTATTTTATAATTACAGATTAACAAGGGACGAATTTTGTATGGCTAATCTCGTTTTCTAATTACAGATTAGGGAGTTAAGCTCGAAAATGAGGATAATCTACTTATATGTGAACCTAGTAGTATAGTATCTTTTTAAACATTTTGTCGTACGAGTGTCACGTAACGCCAGATTGGAGATACCAATTTATAACCATAAGTTGCAAACAATATCATTTTGAATTTTGCTACTATTTTATTGCTCACAGTTGTACATACATTCGCATACGTACATATTCATAAGAATATACTACATTTATCAGGCGGATATGCAATGATTGCAATTATTAAAGCCATTGAATGCGAACAGTTAAAAACTATCTATGTACTATGTGTATTGAATTAAATGGAGCATTGTGATGGGACAAAGCGGCGTTTGGGAGCAATAAACTCTTTCCTACATTTTAAGCAACACTTCTAAATGGAACTCGACGGGGATAAGAAAATAAAGGGTGTTCCATAATTTACGCAATATCTAAATTAAATACAAAAAAACAGTCTTTATCACAATTAAACTTTATTGTTTTATTTAGCACAACGGGCAACGGAAAAATACGCCCAGTAATTAAATCCATCACCTTTACGTCTTCATTAATTGTCATAATTGCGCCATTTGGGGGTTTAGATTACCCAAATATGATGTCGAAAAACAAATCGTCGTTTAAAGTACAAAACCGCGTATCGCCATTCTGCAAAACCGCGTAACTGACATTGGCTGCCCAAAACTGGATTTGCTCACAAGCTCTTGGCTCAATCCTTACCCATTCGTCCTGAAATATACCAGCCAGAAATGCAAATGCTTTATAAAAAAGAAAACCGTTTTGAATTTTAAGTGCTTTACTCTCTAGAAAATAACACATCAAAGAAAGCTCTCGTTCCTAGTGGAAGTAATGACTGCTTACTACCGATATATATTCATGGGCTAAAATTTAAGAGTCGTTTTAAATGTCCTGTCGAAACCGTGTTATTTATGTAAGTCGTTAAGGCGGGAAATTACACTCTTAGCTGATGTTGCTAGCAGTAGAACAATTCCGCAAAAGCACTCTCCAATTTAAGGGTACATTGCAAACGCTCCTTTAATATGCACTACTACAAACCCGCTTTTACACAACTACATAGGTTTTAAGAATTATTTTACAAAGACCACACAATTTTATTTATTTTAGATAGAAAACTATAATTGAAAATCGATGAAAATCTTTTCTAAACGTTGTTTTCGTTCCAATCTACGGTTGCCACACGTACTGATTTTATCAGTACAGTACTGATTTTTCCACTCTTGTACTTATTTTATTCATATCTTCAATCATCAATCAATCAAATGTCCTGATTTTTCAAAATTTGCACTGATTTGTACTGAATTTTCAATTCAAACAAAATACTTTAGGATTTTCTTACGGGTTTTGCATAACGCTGGAACTTCCTTAAACTGTGCTGTAATAAAAAGTAAGAAAGTAATTTAATTATAGTTGACACGCTTCACAGTTTAATGTGCCAAAGAAATTAATACAACAAAAATATCAATCGTTTTAGGGGCATATCACCGGGTCATTACGTACCAGTTGCGATAATATGATGGAGCTTAAATTATTCAAAAAGAAGGCTGACGATTTTTTGTCGCGTGTTGCTAGTTATCTCGAAAATAACTTTCAGTTTAATAACAAAAGTTTTAATATTCGAATGGCTTATGCCTATAACTTACAATCCTTTTTTCACAATTTACTCACATTGTAAAAGAGCTTTGCATTCAAGGCATAGAGTTATATACTCTTTTTAGCGAATTCTTAGTTTTTCAAAGTTTTTGCGTAGTTGAAAAAATAATTTAAGCTATGAGGATTTATATATCCTAGTGTTCGCCCAGCGGTTGAAATTCAACCGCTAAAATTAAGGATAGTTTATGTGAGTTGAGTTGAGCTAAAATAACATTAGTTGGAATGTGTTAAGTGGAGGGGAGTTTAGCTTAGTCCTTATCATAACATAACATACCATAACATAAGATTAAATAACATAACATAAGTAGCATAACACACCACAATATAAAACCACACATTCTTCAGTTGTATTCTTTTAATCCCTATCACTTTCTTCTCTATCTTTGGCTCTATCGCTTTTATGGTGTTTATGTTTATGTTTATCTTCCCCTTCATGTTCATGTTCATGTTCAAGTTCATGTTCATGTTCATCTTCATCTTCATCTTCATCACATCATCTTCATCTTCATCTTCATATTCACCTTCGTCTTTATCTTTATCATTTCCTTTATCCTGATCTATATCTTCATTCTTTTCTTCATTTACGTATTCACCCCCACCATTGTTATTAGGTTAGGTAGTTCAATTTCCCTTCCTCTTTGTCTTCATCTTTAGGTTTCTTTACTTTTATTCTAATCTTTGCCTTTATCCCTTTCTTCTTCTAGATATTCAACTTTGCCTTCTTCCTTGCATGAATCTTAATCTTCATAAATCTGATTCCTAAACTGCTGGTTAGCAGATTTCTTTCTTCAATTCAGTATCAATATTAAAGCATACATTTAGAAGGCATTTCCGCCCCAACCATGAACATGTACGGTTTTAGCATTGGTGTCACATTTGAATTGATTTTTTCGCTTTATGTTAAACCAATTTGAAATTTGAAAAATTGTCTGCACATCAGTATCAAAATACCTTTCTAATAATACATAACTGTTTATACCTTTGAGGTAAAGTTTAGCCGTAAAAGGGGTGTTTAGAAAACATGATTGCCTATTTGTGTATAAGATAAGATACCAAAAACCAAAACGCATATGGAATCATCATTATATTGCAATATATTCGGGGTCTTCATCAAAAGTGATAAACTGATTTAATTATCATTTTATCTCATTTACCGGAAGTTTATCAATTTATATGAACGCCGCTAATATCTTATACTTCATTATATAAGATTAAAAATCTTGTTTATTTTGGTTCACTTTATGCCAAATGATGTCATGGATGCCACATCAACTGATATCATGTCATGTGATGAAGTTGGGTGTGGTGAGTTGCGGCGTGGTGAAATTGGGTGTGGGAGTTACGGTGTTGTGAATTCAGGAGTGGTGGGCTTAAGAGGTGTGGTGAATTAAGGAGTGGTGAATTTAGGTTTGGGGAGTTAAGGTGTGGTTGATTTAGGTGTGGTGGATTTTGGTGTGGGGGGTTAACGTATGGTGTGTTGAGGTGTAGTGAATTAAGGTGTGGTGAATTTGGGTGTGGGGAGTGAAGTAGTGGTGGATTTAGGTGTG
>NW_023459129.1:63809-74645 GCF_013731165.1 Rhagoletis pomonella | reverse complement strand
AAAAGTCTAGTGCATAGGGCGACATCTGTAGTGAATAGGGCGAGGTATATGACATCTAGATGTCGCCCTATGTACTACGTTCGCTACAGCGGAAATAGACGACACGCCATTTCTTTAAATAAAATTAATTGGTGCTCGTTTGTATGTACATACATATGTAAATGCATGTGTGTGCACCTTTCTATTAATATCGTTGAATTATTTTGATATCTATAGCAAAATTTTATACAGACAAGACAAAAAAGTAGAAAATAAATAATATAAAAAAAAACTTTTTAATATACAACGCTTTTATAAATGGACTAAAAAGTAGAAAATAATATTTCTCAGTCCCATAGAATTTGTTTTGATAACTTTTGATTTTGAAATTTTAGCAAAAGTCGTTATAACCAATTTATGAGATTGAAAATGAAAAGCGTGGGGCGCATGCAATACAAAGCATTATATTTAATTGACAATAGGCAAACTACATAACATAGACCTAAAATTTCTTCAGCGAAAGTACAAATTTGAGATCGATTTTAAGCGGTCGTTATTCATATATCCACATACATATGAACATATATTACCCTTCATATCAATTCAGGTGGCTATTATATGCGCCCCACGCTTTTCATTTTCAATCTCATAAATTGGTTATAACGACTTTTGCTAAAATTTCAAAATCAAAAGTTATCAAAACAAATTCTATGGGACTGAGAAATATTATTTTCTACTTTTTAGTCCATTTATAAAAGCGTTGTATATTAAAAATTTTTTTTTTATATTATTTATTTGCTATTTTATTTTGCCTTTTCCAGCCTATTTCGTTATTTTATTTTGCTTTTTTTAAAGGGTTTTAGGTCCTAAAAATCCGTTCCCTGGTTATAACAATATTATGATGACACCCACGAGCGATCGCTCGCCTCTAGATGACAAATATTTTTAGTGGGCACTTGTGCAAGTAATTTTTGAAGTAATATTAAGTGAAATGTTGAAATTCATAAATTTATCAGTGTAATATAACTTATTAAAGCTCTACAGACCTAAATACTATGTATGCATATATGTAATTACACACATAGTCAAAATAGTTATTCGTACAGTGATTGTTTTACAATATTCGCAATGTTTTTAATTTTTCGTTAATTTTTCACGAAAATTCTGTTTATATTTTAACAAAAACCATATAAATGAAATTTTCAAACTTTTTGCAAAACTTAAAAAAAATTATACAAATTTTCATCAAAATTTTGAATGACAGTTTTTAGAACAAATTTTGTATGCAGAGTTGTAGCGCATTCAGTTAATAAATCGCAAGCATCAAGTCGCTTTAAATCCTTTTTCTTCGATCGACTTTCAAGAAGGGTGAACGTGCAACATCTGTGTGTTGGAAGCCATTTTGAAATAGCGGTTCTTTCAAACTTTTCACAGGAAAAATTTTCTTGTGACTGAAATATTTAATAATTAAGTATTTGAGAAAGTATTAGCTGTATCTTAGGAAACAAACATTTTAGTGTTCCTTCCTGCATCTTTTTGGGGAATTTTGCTGGCTTTTTTACTAGCTTCAAAGAGGTGAGTGCTTGGCTTGGTTTTTTTTTGATTGTTTCTTTTATTTAAAATGCTGGGCGCTTCGGCGTCGGAGTGGAGCGGTGACCCGGCTGGTGGTGAGGATCCTTTGGATTCAAATAGGTCCCTCGATGGGTTCACTGTGAAACAAAAACGACGTAGACAGAAAAGAAATAAGGGCAAATCAGATGAAGAAAGGGCGCGTAAAATACCGGCTTTTCAAGGCTCGATAGTGCGTAAGGGTTCGGTGATAAGCGATATGCTTGCGTTGCAAGGAAGTTCAGTGCCAAGTTCTGGTTCTGGAATTGATGAAAATGTGTCCTTGAATTCGGTGGTTTTGGATAATGAGCTGCAAAATGCGGGGGCTGTAAAGAAAGTGCAGTCGTACATAACCTCAAATGGTGAGCGTGTTAATCAGGTTGGTAGTAGTGACGAATTGTACCACATAACTTCGGGAGTTATGGCGGTGGCTTCGGGTGGTGTCGAGGAGAATATAACCTCAAACACGATAAGTGGTGGTCAAACTGGAAATGATTTGCAAATTGATAGTAGTGCAGGAGTGATGCCGGGAAAATTGAGCGGTAAGGATATTATTAGTTTTCCAGTGGATTATAAGGGAGCTTTTGCTGTACTATTAGACACAGCGAAATCCAGTATTTTTGATAATAAATATGCAAAGAATGGTGTTTTTCTGTGGAGTAAGATTAAAAATTTCGGCATTCAAGACTTAAAAGAGATACGAGCTGTAGGCAGGATGCTTTACAAGATAGTGTTTCTATCAGTGAAACCTGCAAATTAATGCTTAAGTAATGTTAATTTGATGAAAGCCAACATAAGAGCCTTCATTCCAAGGTCGTTTGTTGAAACGTGCGGTGTAATTCGGTACGTACCGGAGGAGCTCATGGATGATGCAATTTTGGACAATATCAAGTCGGACATAAAGGTGACTTCAGTTTACAGAATAAAGAGACGTGACAAAGACAATAGAACTAATTTTATAAAGTTGAGTTTTGAAGGCATTCAATTGCCTGAAAATGTACAAATTTATTACACAAATTGTAAGGTTTTGCGTTATTTTCCAGCTGTTAAGCAATGTTATAATTGCGGCAGACTAGGACACATGAGGTTGGGGTGTAAGTCAAAGACCCGTTGAATACTCTGTGGTTCAGAGGGCAAATGTAATAAAAATTGTGTGAACAAAAAGTGTATACTCTGTGGTGATGTTAAACACGTATCTGTTAATAGTAATCTATGTCCGAGGTGGCAAAAGGAGAGGGAGATTGTTGAGGTGATGACAATCAAAAAATTAACAAAGAAGGAGGTGTATGAAACGTATACGCAGCTTAGCTCGTATAATCGGTTTCAGGCTTTAGCTGAGTTAGAGGAGGTTTTTCCTGCAATCGGAAATAAGGGTACTAGGGTGGTTAATCAGGATGCAGAGATAAATAGGCGGTTAGTAAGGAAAAGCTACAGGTCAGTTCTTCAAGGTTCTATGCAGGTGGGAAAAGTTTTAACTTTCAGGGCCACCAAAAACGAAGAGTCCGCAGTTTCCAGTGTATCAACGACCTGAATGGACTAAGGTGTCTGAAATAGAAAAAATTATTAAATTACTGTGCAACAGGTTTGACATTGGCAGAGATGATCCACTTATCTCTGTAATAGCGGCCTTAAAGTATGAAGATGGACGGTGTGAGGCTATTGACGAAAGGATGGACAGGGTTCGTAATAACAATAATTATGATAAAAATACTACAATATAATTGTGAGTGTTTGAAAACAAATAAAAATTACATTGACAGTTTCATTATTCATAATGATATAGACATAGTTGCACTACAAGAAATTTTTCACACGATGACAGTAAAGAATACCATAAACTTCTCAACTTTAAGCTTTTGAAAAAAACCCGACCTGATGGGTATGGGGGAGTGGCGATTGGGTTTAAGAATGACATTAAATTTAGGAAGATTAAATACCAGACATCGTATGATATATTAATTGCAAAAACTTTAAATTTAACTTGCAATATGACGATCTGCTGTGTATATTTTCCGCCGAACATTGCAATTGGAGCTTTTGAGTCGGAGGTTTCCAGTCTGTTTTTGTTTTTAAATGCACAGAATAATGTTCTTTTGTTGGGGGATTTCAATGCGAGAATGACTAGGTGGGGTGATACGGTGGACTCAGGTAGGGGAAAAACTTTGTGTGATCTGCTTGATGGTTCGCGTTTGAGATGCTTGAATGATGGGTCCAGGACTTATTTTACGACGTCGGTACTAATGGGTACAGGACACAGTAGTGTTCTTGATCTTGCGTTCACTGACATGATGGACAATGTAAAGTGGAGGTGTAAGAGAATGTTTGTGGGTGGTAGTCATCACTGTCCTGTAATGGTCGATGTAGACAACATCATAAAGCAACCCCGAAACTTTGTTTCGAAAAATCCGCTATACAAAAATTTAGGAAAAGTTAGGGGTGTTAGTAGTATAGGGGATCTGAATGAGGCCTTGACTGTAGCTAGACAAAGTGCAACAATTGATTTAAACAATTTTAAGCACACTCCCAAATCGTGGTAGGACGAATCCTTGGCAAAAAATACAGGCTGCTGAATGCTGCGCGGTGTAAAGCTAGGAAAACAGCGAGATTTGAAGATATTGAAGTGGCGTGTCAATTGTTGGATGAATGGAAAGCAGCGGTCAAGGAGGCAAAAAAAGCTAACTTTCTTGAGGCAGTTGAGGAATTAAGTTCACATCCAAATACGAAAAGGGCCTGGTTCTTCGTTAATAATGTGAAAAATGTACATAAGAACTCTGTCTCGCAGTGGCTTTCTGAAGATAAAACAGCGTATTTAGATTTTCTGTTGAATCAGATAGTTATTAGAAATTCCCCATCACTTGTTGAGATGCTGGACAAGTTACCGTCGACGTCGGGGCGAACTGAATTGGAGTATAATCATGTCTTTTCGCGGCTTTCACTGCTAATGTGAAGGAAAAAGTCTTCAGCTGGAGGAGAGGATAAAATAACCTACAAAATGCTTAAGGCTCTCCCTGAGGAAACTTTTGGTACTTTCAGAGGCCTTTTGCAGCAATGTTTTGATGGTAACCATATTGAAAACTCCTGGCGTAGGATTAAAATTGTACCGATACCGAAGGGTAGTGGCAGTTTAGAGAACATTGCAAATTTCAGGCCGATTTCTCTAATTACGGTCATGGTTAAAAGTATAAATATGGTTGTCAAGGAGCTGTTGACTGATTATTTAGAATCGAACCAACTCATCCCTTCTAGGTGTTTTGCATATAGAAGGAATAAGTCGACTGCAATGTGTTTGAACGAGTGTATGCAGGTAATCGTTAGTGAGAAGCATAATAAAAGGAAAGTTTTTGTATGCAGTATTGATCTTGCGAATGCGTACAATTGCGTGGATATTGTCCAGCTAGTAAAATTGTTGAATGAATATGGTGTGCATCCTAAAATCTACAGTTGGATTTATAATTTTCTACACAGGAGAACTCTGATCCTGGGAAAAAGCGAGATTGATGTGGAGAATGGTTTACCACAGGGTAGTTGCCTTTCACCTGTGTTGTTTAACACATACACGACTGAATTACATGGCTTGGAAGATGTTAATACTCACATCTCACTTATTGCAACTATTACTTGAGTAAATTTAATCCCGGGCGCCTGGGTCACTGCTCATCGTGTAACTCTCCTGAAACAGAGGAACATATTATTTTTGAATGCCAAGCACTTGAGTCGATGAGAAGTAATTATGGAATTTTTAGCTAATTCAATTGCTTGTTGGAGCTATTGAAATCCAATAACCTTGATTATTACAATGAACTGATAACCTTTCTTAGTGAAGCAAATAGGATTAATGCGTTGTGACAAAAAGATGCGGGATTGGGAAATAAAAGAAAAATGTACATACACAATTATAAAAAGTGCCTAAGCCACAAAGATATAAATTAAAATTTCAATTATATGTAAGTAGTTTTAATCTGTGATGTATGGTAGGCCACATTACACATAAATTATTTATCTTAAGATATGGATTGGATTAATTCTGTTCATATGTTTTTTAAGAATATTTATAACTCTACTGGAAAAAGAATTCCAAAGTTGAAAATAGGGATGCTAAAGTAATAAGTTAAGAATTGTGGCAAAAATGGGCTTTTCACAATACACTCATATATACGTTAAGGCATAGAAAGTAGATTTAAGTTTGAATTTGTATCTCCTAACTGCAATTATATAAATTTGTTGAAAAAAGAACAATATACATGTTGTGGGGAAAGTTTGAAAGTTAGGGAAATTTTTAAGTAAAACCTCATCTTAAGTATGGCAAAGCCACAGATTGACACACTGAAACCTTGAAGTTGCCAGCTCGTAAAAGAGCTAAATTGCTGTTGCTGTCATGAAAAGCAGCTGCATATTCACAAACATCTGAGTCGAGTCATACATAGAATGGGCGAATTATCTGGAGAGGAAGCGTATTTAATAAAAAGCTGAAGGAAACCTGGCAGTTTAAGGAAATTTGTTAATCCTTGCCATTTACGGATCTACGGATATAGATCTAAAGATATCAAAAAAAAAAAGTCGCTTTAAATTACCTTTAATTTTTTAGAATTTGTTTCTCAAGGGAGTTACATATCTGCTTCCATGAGCAAAATGTAGTTTTGCATGGAAGAAAACATTCAACACCATTGAGAAGATAAAATTTCAAAAATCAATGCAATTTTTCTCTAAAAAATGTGAGTCAAAATTTTGAAATATATACTACGTTTATACGCATGCATAAGTCGCTTTAATTCATTTCGCCGCGATTCAAAACATATGTATAAATTGAATTTCAATTCGCTTTGAAAGAGCGAAGTGTTTTGGCTCACACTCCATTTTAAATCGGTAGTTTATTTCTCAAGACAGTTAGAAAGAGTGTATAAACACATCTCTCACTCAAAGCGAATTGGAGATCAGCTGTTCCGCTCAAATTTCAAATAATCGCATCAGTATTTAAAAGCTGATTAATAATAATCGTTCTTTTTCTTTGCCACGATTTTATAATGCCGAATAAAACTAGATTTTTATCACTTTCCATTATGTTAACTTATAAAATGTCAAATGAAAACAGCTGATTTAGTTTGCTTTTGAAGACGGTTACTTTGATGCCGATATAAAGCCGTAAGTATAAACACTAGAGCGAAATGTGTACGGTGACAATGCGCTTTCAATTAAGTCGATTATTCTGTGCGTATAAACGTAGTAATAGATGCAAATTTGTAGAATTTTTTAAGTTTTGCAAAAAGTTTTAAAATTTAATTCGTATGGTTTTTGTTAAAACATCAACTATGTTTTCGTGAAAAACTACCGAATAATCATTATTAAAAACATTGCGAATATTGTGAAACAATCACTGTACGAATAACTATGTATGGAGTTACGTGCATATTTACTATGTATGTATGTATGTATGTAAGTATGTCTATTAAGTTTAGTAATAGTTATATAACACTGATAAATTCATGCATTTCAACATTTCACTTAATATTACTTCCAAAATTACTTGTACAAGTGCCCAGTAAAAATATTTGTCATCTAGAGGCGAGCGACCGCTCGTGGATGTCATCATAATATTGTTATAACTTTAGAACTACTTTTTGTCTAAACCTGAAACTTTCCCAAAAATATCCGTATATATTTGTCTTCAATGCTGCATTAAAACAAAAAAAAAATTTATACTTCATAACACAACTTTTGCATTTGTAAAAATCACCTCCTTAATTTTTATAAAAATGTTAAAATATCCGTAATTTTGTTTTAAATAAATATTAAGAAGTGCAGTTAGACTCATCTTCTTTAGAATAGTATCTAGTTTATTGTGTACAAATTGCAAATCAATCCATACACAAACGTCTGAGATATAGCGAGTTGAAATGAAAATTTCGCAAAAATTTACCGCAGTGAAAAATCCGATTTTGTGGCTTTTTCGACATACAGGTATGAGTAAAAATTTAGTTAAAATTAACTGTAACTGAGTTTTCGAATAAGCTATCGATTACAATTGGTTTGAAATCGCTTCACTTCATTTCAATTTTATGTTTTTTTACGCTGCTTGTTGTTTTCGCTGTTGTTGTCGCCGAATTTTGCGAGAAAAGAATAACGGACCTGCGCATTGCGCAACCTCTTATATATAAACCTTGACATACAAGTTGTATGTGCATCAGTGTTGCCAAACATGGGCTTTTCCTACCAAAACTAGTAGGTTTGTTTCCATTTGGTAGGTTGGTAGGCTTGATTGGATTTTGGTAGGTTTCGGGTCTACGAGCAATAGTTATTTGAGAAAAATAGAAAATATGTATCTCCAAACATTTTAGCAATTTTTTTTTTATATGAATATTTCACCGGTGCGTTCGTATAACGGCGGCCGCAAACATGATTCCTCAGTACAAATGTATACCCTTATTATTGCCAATATACAATACGAACATCCATATATACTTTATGGCGTACTTGGACCAAGATTCCAGGAAAGTCTGTCAATTTTATCGTAGAAGGCAAATGAGGCCAGAATAAATATTATGTCAGATATTCAGGCAGCGTTAAAAGCCTTAGAGTCTTTTAAAAAGGCATCAAGGCTTTTGAACTCTTGAACCACCTGGGAGCCCACAATAGCGTACCGCTGTGGAGGGTTCAGGCACATTAAGGGTTTGAAGGCAACGAAAGGGCTGACTATCTTGCAAAGAGTGGAGCCTAAATGAGTTTGCATGGTTCCGAGCCTTTCTGCGGTACATCTACACTCCAGAACTGCGAATTGCTGCACTTTTCAGGAGGAACTCCAAAAGATACCCTGAACTTAAAACTCTTACTGGCTACCTGATAGCACACTGTAAGTTAACGTACCGATTGAATTAAGTAAAGGGTTTTTCTGTAGAGACTGACTGAAGGTTTTGTGGGCCGGTGAAGGAAACCCCAGAGTATATTCTATGTGCCTATCCCCGACGCATGAATAGTAGATTGATGCACCTTGGAGAAGGATTGTCTTATCCATCTAAAAATTGGAACATGGCATCATCCAAAGTGCTGAGCTTTTTAAACAGCCTAAGGTTGGAGCGATTACAATTAGGATTTAACACAATATATCTTCTTAGGTCGATGCGCGGTTATCTCCGACGAAATAATAATAATATAGTCACTTGACACGAATAAAGACGCTCGGGTGTTTTGACGACGAAAAAGGATGCGTGAAAAAATTTCGAAAAAAGACGCGTAAACATGGATTCAACATCATTCCGGAAAAACTCTTCGGGGAATTCGTATACTCGCAAAAATAGTAGACCGCGAAAATAAGTTGTCTTCGTCTTTCTTCGCCGTCAAAGAGGTTAACGCGTCTTTCTTTGCCCACGCCTATGTTAAGAGTCCTTCTTCGCAAAAATTTTTTTAAGCGTCTTTTTTCGCTGTCAACTTTTGAGCTCGCGTCTTTATTCGTATCTAATGACGATATGTATGTATGTACAGTAAAATGAATCGTTATACGCAGTTAATTTGTTTTTATTATACTAGCTGTGTTTTAGTTTTACTAAATGTTATGTTAGCTATGTTTTTAATAAATTTGACATTGAAAAAAAATATTGAAACTCAAAAAAATTTTTGGTAGGTTTTAGTTGGTTATCATAGGAAATTTTGGTAGGGGAAAAAATGTGTCTGTGGCAACGCTGATGTGCATGAGCAACTTTTGACAGTAAAGCCTGATATACAGTTCAATCATGAACCAAAAATACAAGATCACGCCTTCTTCTTAGTAGCCCGTTATAATCGCATTTAGGAAAAATTTGGGCGACTTTGACATTAGCCGTTTGTTTACATTTGTTCGTTGTTTACAATTTGGTGGTGGCTTTTTACTGCAATTTTCTTAATTTTCCCTTGTGACAACGTGTGCACACATAAGGTAAAGAATAATTTAACACAACGACAAGATTTAAAGAAGAATTTGCATAATAAAAATGATTATTCATGCGTTCAACAATTACGCGGTTTTTTTTGTTCTCTTCGTTGTTTACTTCTTACATCAAAGATGGCGTCGAGATTTCAACAGCTAGAAAATAACTTTTTTCTTTCTTTCGGGAAGGCGTGATCTTGTGTCTTTCGTTCATGCAGTTCAATGCGAGCGTGAGCGTGAGCTTTCTATTTTGACCAATATCTTCGTTTATACTCAACTTTTTGCTATAGTTGAGACATGAAAAGATAGAGAATTAAAATATATTTCAGAATTATAGAACAAAAACTAATTTAAAATGCATAATATGCCTCTCACTTTTCGCTTGTTCAACATTGTGTAAAGTGAGGCCTGACTGATGGCGATAATTTCTTAAATGTCGATGAAGAAACTGGCACCCTGAAATTGTGCATATGGAAACTGTGCATACGAAATAATGCATATGAAAAAAACCGAAATAATGCATACGAAAAAAACCGAAATAATGCATATATGCACAGTTTCGGCTGAAAACCGAAATAATACATATGAAAAAAACCGAAATAATGCATATATGCACAGTTTCGGTTAAAAACCGCAATAATGCATATTAGAAAAACCGAAATTATGCATATGCACTCTTTCGTTTGAAAACCGAAATAATGCATATGAAAAAAAACCGAAATAATGCATATATGCACAGTTTCGGTTGAAAACCGAAATAATGAATATGAAAAACCCGAAATAATGCATACATGCACAGTTTCGATTCAAAACCGAAATAATGCATATGACAAAAACCGAAGTAATGCCTACATGCACAGTTTCGACTCAAAACCGAAGTAATGCATATGACAAAAACCGAAATAGTGCATACATGAAAACGAACTTCTTTCTGAGTAGGCGGGCTTCGGCCGCGCTTAGGGATTATAACCCTTACTAAGCAGAATTCTCCTTTCTGTGTTGCCGGAAAAGGGGGCCGGAAGTATTTTTGCGCAGAACTTCTTTCTGCGTAGGCGGCCTTCGGCCGCGCTTAGGGATTATAACCCTTACTAAGTAGAATTCTCCTTTCTGTGTTGCCGCAAAAGGGGACCGGAAGTATTTTTGCGCAGAACTTCTTTCTGCGTAGGCGGCCTTCGGCCGCGCTTATGGATTATAACCCTTACTAAGTAGAATTCTCCTTTCTGTGTTGCCGGAAAAGGGGACCGGAAGTATTTTTGCGCAGAACTTCTTTCTGCGTAGGCGGCCTTCGGCCGCGCTTAGGGATTATAACCCTTACTAAGTAGAATTCTCCTTTCTGTGTTGCCGCAAAAGGGGAC